>NC_061513.1:358460968-358496338 GCF_022539505.1 Lolium rigidum | reverse complement strand
AGTAACACCTAGATCCTTTTTACCTTTCTTGCATTGTTGTCATATCATCATGTTGCATTCATGCATACCACCACCTTTTGGCTTTTATAAAATTGCATTTGGTTTTGGCTTTGCTTTTGTTTGCTTGTTGTCCTTGTTCTTCTTCCTCTCTCTTGGTTCATCCCCTTCCTCTTGTGATGTTCCAAGAAAAGCTAACAAGCCAAACCTATTCCTCTACTTGATCTATATTTCTATAGGTCATGCCAAAATTTCTATTACATGGTTACCTACCTCTCTTATTCTATTTTATCAATGCTAATAAGGTGATCTTGAGTTGGATCTATTCCTTCTCCATTGGTTGAATCCATTAAGGTTTACCAAATATATTGAATACCAAATATTTTGGCTTCTATTTAAAATCTCTATGGCTCCCTCCATTTCTTTTCTTCTATTCTCTCAAGCCTACCATAGTTGGTATATAAGGCTTGAGCCTCCTCTGAATTCAAAAGTTCTTTTCAAATATCAAATCTGCTTCCCTCAAATTTTAGAAAGAATTTATAATTGAGAAGAAATAAAAACAGGAGACTAACCTTACCTGACCCAAGTTTAACCCAGCCCAGTTTAACTTCTCGAGAAGCTGCTCCTGTTCTTCCTCTTCCTCCTGTACGAACCAAGCATCCACCACATGATCCTCTCCATCTCATGGATGCCTGCCACCTGCCTCTTTCCCCCTTAAGACGCCAGAACCCTAGCTGTCTCTTACTCCTCTCCAAGCCGCCGCCCCTCTCCATCTTTTTCTGTACGTGAGAGAGGGTTTCTGCCGGAGTTTTCGCCGACCACCACCGTCGCCATGTACTGCCCCGCACCAACCTGAGTAGGGGAATCGAACCACCACTTCTTCCTCTACCTCCTGGACTACTTCACGGAACCGGAAAAGCCAGGGTCTGCTCGAAATCCTCGCTGCCGTCGCGCCTGCTTCACGGACGCCGGCGAACCAGACCACCTCGACCTCAACCACTCCGTCGTCAAGCATCTCTGTGAGAACGCGCATCTCCTCCCCCTGTTTCCAGCGCTTATATTCCTCTGGTTCGCTGTAACGTGTTCGCCGACGACGTCGCTGCCACGGCATACCAACTTCCGACGAGTTTTCCCGGCGAACCACTCCACCTCAGGACGAGCGGTTTGTTCCAGTAGATGCACAACATCACGGGCTACAGTTTAGGCCTTTGAATCACTCAAATCCGTCAAGGATTGCGACGTCCACGACGACGCAAAGATCACCTGAGAAAAGCTTGTTGTTTTGCTGCTGTTCAACATCGCCACCGCGATCTCTTTTTCCGACAAAGATGACCGGCGTTCCAGACCTCTTCAGCACGAGCCGATGGGTTCACTCGATGCACGCCACCTTGTAGTTCACCTCTGTGTTTTGTTTCTCTCAAAAAGATGCCCAGATTCGTCGCGGTCGCAACTTTAAAATCCGTGCAGAAATGTCTCTACAGGAAATCGCTGTGGTTTTCTTCAGTTAGCAGTGTTGTTTCTTCAGAAATTCCTGTAGTATGCAGCTCGCTGTGTCTTGCTAGGTCCCTTTCATGTATCAAAACTCGTTACACAGCGCACTGGTTCTGTTCCTTGTCTTTGCACAGCACGTCCTGAGTTCAAATCTATTCCGGCGCACTCTCTTTTCTTGAGAATTCCTAGAGCTCCAAATTCTGTACTCCCTTTTACTGTTTTAGTGTTTTGCTTACAGCACCTTCTTGTTTTGATTTTAAAAACTAACTTTTGAAACTTCAAATCATACAAACTTTATATCCTTTCTGATCATATTTATGTGAACTTTCCAAATATAAAATTTGTTTCAACTTTTGCACAATTAAAATTCGACAAGTTTTTAAAATGGATTATTAAAAGTGCAAACTCGCATAATTCATAACTTGAGTTCTACAATTCCAAATCCAACGAATTTTATATCCAAATACATTAGAAAAATGTGAGGTTTTCAAATTTGCATTTGTCATGCATCATTGGCATCATCCCTGGTTCGAACTAATTAAAATTTGCAACCATAACTAAATGTTATGTGTGGGTGTTCCATCTTTTCTTGCTATTTCAAATGCCCCACTTAAATTGCTATGCATGAAACACTGTTGCACATCATGCATCATATTGTGCATTGCATCACTTGTATTGATTGTGCTATTTATTTTCCTTGTATGTGCTATTTGGTTCTTCTCGAGTAGACATCGACACCGAGCAGTTTGAGAAGGAGTTCCTCTACATCACCCCTGAAGATCGTGTTTGTGCTTTCTCTTCCGATTTGACAGGCGAGCCCACCCCTTCACCTATTTTACATTTTCATGCTCTTTTGATCTATTGCTACCACTATGTTGCGATTCTGTTGTGTCACGTGTCCTATTCCACCTGTTACCCTATATTACCGAATTACACCTCCTCGCCTACCCATTGTTTGATGTTTGCCAGCTTTGCGAGTCGTAGGCGAGTTTAGGGTTTTGTTGATATCTCGAAATGTTCGGGATATCTTGTTGGGTAGTTGTTTTACTTGCTATATCTGTTGTTGGAGATATTCATGGCTCACCCTAATGATAATATTAAAATGGATAAGAAGAGGCATCGGTGGGTCAACTCGTATATTTGGTTTTACCATGGCTCACTTGTGTCCAATTTTATAATTAGGACGAGTTCTTGTTTTTCGATCCAAGAGCGAGCGCACTAACCACACGTGGGAGGTTTCACTGGGACCCCCACGACCTGTTACGGAGCCGCTCTGCTTGTCCAAGTGCCACAATTAGTTTCGTAACGTTTGTTTCTCCCGAGCGTGCAAGCTTGTTTCTTTGTGGTCCGATGATATGGTGTTACTTTTGGGGAAGCCGTGTGCCTTGTAACCCCGTTGTCTCTTGCACGCTCGTTGGTTGCGGAGCCGCTGCGAAGTGGTCATCCCGTCGGCACGCGATCACCTAGTACGGCCGACGCACATAGCTAGGTCCGCCTCGGAGTTTCGCCGGACTTCGATACGGATTCAACTTAGTTAGGTGGCTTCTTGGACTTGGTCTGTGGTGAAGGGAGGGGTTGTGATGCGAGGTTTCGCCGGCAAGTTTTCTCAAAACCCTTGCTTGTGGAGTCGGACATGCGTGTATGGGTACAGTAGTGCATCCCTGCAGGGTGAAATCTTATCGATAAGCCGTGTCCGCGGTTATGGACGACTTGGAGATGTTTAACTCGATCATAGAACAACTTGCACCTTTTTTCCCGTTGTTAATAATTTGCTAATAAAACTCTTTCAAAAGTGTGTGTGCCTTTGCAATACCTCTTGGCGAAGGGGGATCGCATTGGCTGGGTTTTGTTTGCAGAGTATAGAACTGCTAGATTATGCGCTCTCTCACCTTCTCTAATAGACGAATGTTGTAGCGTGTCTCTATTGGTTAGTTGCTTTGCTGCCGCTAAACTCCACATATAGCCGGGCGAATTTTACACCGCCCACCAGCGAGCATAGCTGGTCTAGTCTCGCAAGTACGTGCCATTGGTACTTACCCTCGTTTTTCTCCCTCTTTTTCCGGAACCCGCTTTTCGACAAACAGGTACGACAGATGATGAGCAGTACGCAGGTGGCTTCCTTGGTGAGTTCACGGACGACGACTTCGTTGCGTAGCAGGATCGTTCCTAAGGCAGCAGCCTGTGGCTTGTTGGTTATGGGAACACCGCTTGATTATCTTCAGGACTCTTAGTCCCATTTGGTTCTTGTCTGTACCCAGACTATTTGGCTATCTTATGTATGATGTAATGTTGGGACATGTGTCCTCTGAGTGTCATTTGGATCTTGCTCATTAGAGCGTTGCTATATATGAACTTTATTTCCATCTTTTGTGTCATAGATAGTCATGTTGTGATATTCAAGCTGTATTCTACCCTCGTATCCTGTGCACAGTGTGTGTATGTGTGAAGTGCACAGGAAGGTGAAGCACTCAGGCTTGGAAAGCCTATCGTGAGCCTTTGAGGTGGGTGTTGTGTGCATGGGCGTGTCGAGTATGTTGCTTGGCCTACCCATATGCTTGGGAATGCGAGGCGACCTCACGGTCCTTTGTAGTGACCTCATGCACATAAACCCCTCTTACCTGCGCGCTCTGGGTTTTCCTACTCCTGGGGCTCACACCTATCCAGCATGCATCTATGCCTAAAAAGTCCACCTTCGGGTTAGCATCCGCACCCCTTCCAGTATTAAGTTGCAAACATCAGACAATTGCATTAAGTATGGTGCATAATGTTATCAACACAAATATCCTTCGACAAAGCATTGATGTTTTATCTCTAGTGGCAACAGCACATCCATAACCTTAGAACTTTCTATCACTGTCCCAGATTCAATGGAGGCATGAACCCACTATCGAGCATAGATACTCCCTCTTGGAGTCACAAGTATCAACTTGGCCAGAGCCTCTACTAGCAACGGAGATCATGCAAGATCATAAAAAACACATATATGATAGATCAATAATCAACTTGACATAGTATTCCATATTCATCGGATCCCAACAAACACAACATGTAGCATTACAAATAGACGATCTTGATCATGTTAGGCAGCTCACAATATCTAAACATGATAGCACAAGAGGAGAAGACAACCATCTAGCTACTCGCTATGGACCCATAGTCCAAGGATGAACTACTCACGCATCAATCCGGAGGCGGGCATGATGATGTAGAGCCCTCCAGGTGATGATTCCCCTCTCCGGCAGGGTGCCGGGAGCGATCTCCCGAATCCCCCGAGATGGGATTGGCGGCGGCAGGCGTCTACGGAACTTTTCTCGTATCGTGGCTCTCGGTACTAGGGTTTTCGCGACGGAGTGAATAAATAGGCGAAGGGGCAGAGTCGGGAGGCGGCCGAGGGGCCCACCCCATAGGCCGGTGCGCCCCCCTCCAGGCCGCGCCGCCCTGTGTTGTGGGTCCACCTTGGCCCCTCTCCGTATCTCCTTCGGTGTTCTGGAAAGATCCATGGAAAATAAGACCGTGGGCTTTTGTTTCGTCCAATTCCGAGAATATTTCATGTGTAAGATTTCTGAAACCAAAAACAGCGAGAAAACGAGAGCTGGCGCTTCGGCATCTTGTTAATAGGTTAGTGCCGGAAAATGCATCAAAATAATGTAAAGTGTATATAAAACATGTGAGTATTGTCATAAAACTAGCATGGAACATAAGAAATTATAGATACGTTTGAGACGTATCACGGTGGCACACACTGGGGGGAAACCTCAGCTACGAGCGCTACGCGGGGAAGACGGTATGTATACATTTTATTTTCCGTTAGATTCATAGTTGATACTCATAACATTTCCTTGGCGATGCAGAGGGCCACGGCAGAACCCGGGGAGGAGATTACTAACGTCCAAATATAGAACAAGATGCGAACGAAGAGGCCCGATCTCTCGAAGCCTCAGCATTCGCTCCCGAGTACTTCGGCACCTACGCCGAGGACACCCAGAACTACTGCACGATGTTGAAGCATCGTCACCCGGAGGTGGATGACCCCATGAGCGCGGAGATTGACGAGGAGTCATTGGTCCTGTCGTCCGGAGGGTTGACGCATGGCCGTCTCAAGATGCTTAACAAGGCCATCAAGCATACCTCAGCACGACCTTCACGCATCTCAAGGCGGGCCTCACCAAAGACAACCCCCCTATACCGCCTCATCGCCAGCCTCGGCAACCCACATATGACGTAAGTTTCTCTCATTTCCATCATCTTTCTGACTTTCGTTCATTCATGGCTAAGCGCTAACGACATATGAATTTGTGAAATTGTAGCCTGACTTCGAGGCGGCCTTTAATGCTGCTCATGAAGAATATCAGGAGTCCTATAACCGGCACCAGAGGGAGTTCCAGGAGTACATGACATATATACATATAAATTTCAACCTTTCTTTTCGCAAATGATGACAAGTCCCACTTTCCCCTAGTTTGATGCTTCATTTCTGCAAAGACTGACATGTAAACTATATTGCAGACATTGGAGTTAGGGCTCCCTTGCCGGGGCCGGCGCCACACATGCCATCGAAGGAAAGTTTCGCTGCGATATACTATGGGAGAACAGCGGTAAGTTCTTCGTCAAACCGAATACTACGGCCTTTGTCTCGCAAGTTGCTAACATCTAGGTGATACGTCTCCGACGTATCGATAATTTCTTATGTTCTATGCCATATTATTGATGATACCTACATGTTTTATGCACACTTTATGTCATATTCGTGCATTTTCTGGAACTAACCTATTAACAAGATGCCGAAGTGCCGGTTCTCGTTTTCTGCTGTTTTTGGTTTCGAAATCCTAGTAACGAAATATTCTCGGAATTGGACGAAACGAAGACCCGGGTTCCTATTTTCACCGGAAGCATCCGGAACACCGGGAAGGACCGGAGGGGGGCACCGGGCCCCCGGACCATAGGCCGGTGCGGCCCGGGCCCCGGCCGCGCCGCCATATGGTGTGGCCACCCCTTCGACCCTCCTGCGCCGCCTCTTCGCCTATATAAAGCCTCCGTCGCGAAAACCATGAGGCGAAGAACCACGATACGGAAAACCTTCCAGAGCCGCCGCCATCGCGAAGCCAAGATCCGGGGACAGGAGTCTCCGTTCCGGCACCTCGCCGGAGCGGGGAAGTGCCCCGGAAGGCTTCTCCATCGACACCGCTGCCATCTCCACCGCCATCTTCATCACCGCTGCTTGCTCCCATGAGGAGGGAGTAGTTCTCCATCGAGGCTCGGGGCTGTACCGGTAGCTATGTGGTTCATCTCTCTCCTATGTACTTCAATACAATAATCTCATGAGCTGCCTTACATGATTGAGATTCATATGATGATGCTTGTAATCTAGATGTCATTATGCTAGTCAAGTGAGTTTTACCTATGTGATCTCCGGAGACTCCTTGTCCCACGTGTGCAAAGGTGACAGTGTGTGCACCGTGTTAGTACTTGGTTTATGCTATGATCATGATCTCTTGTAGATTGCGAAGTTAACTATTGCTATGATAATATTGATGTGATCTATTCCTCCTACATATGCATGAAGGTGACAGTGTGCATGCTATGCTAATACTTGGTTTAGTCTTTTGATCTATCTTACACTAAAGGTTACTAAAATATGAGCATTATTGTGGAGCTTGTTAACTCCGGCATTGAGGGTTCGTGTAATCCTACGCAATGTGTTCATCATCCAACAAGAGTGTAGAGTATGCATTTATCTATTCTGTTATGTGATCAATGTTGAGAGTGTCCACTAGTGAAAGTCTAATCCCTAGGCCTTGTTCCTAAATATCGCTATCGCTGCTTGTTTCTCGTTTTATCGCGTTACTACTGCTGCATTACTACTGCTTGTTTATCGTCCTGGGCAAAGCACTTTTCCAGTGCTGTTGCTACTACTTATTCATACCACTCGTATTTCACTATCTCTTCGCCGAACTAGTGCACCTATTAGGTGTGTTGGGGACACAAGAGACTTCTTGCTTTGTGGTTGCGGGGTTGCATGAGAGGGATATCTTTGACCTCTTCCTCCCCGAGATCGATAAACCTTGGGTGATCCACTTAAGGGAAACTTGCTGCTGTTCTACAAACCTCTGCTCTTGGAGGCCCAACACTGTCTACAAGAATAGAAGCTCCCGTAGACATCAAGCACTTTTCTGGCGCCGTTGCCGGGGAGGGAAGGTAAACGGCACTCACACATTGGCAAGCCCGGCAACTAAGCATTTTTCCTCCCTCGTCAACTACGCGCCAAGCACTTTTCCGGCGCCGTTGTCGGGGAGGAAAGGTAAAAGGCACTCATACTCCGGTTCCGTGTAATGTGATCTTTTCAGGCGCCATTGTGTTTGTGCTCAAAGCTATTTCCTTTAGATCCTGCAATTGCATCTTTTTGTTTCTTGTTTACACTAGTTTGGTATAATGGACAACAATGAGCTTCTTATTCTATTTCCTGATTTAAAACATGGATTGTTTGATGCGAAAATTAAAAAACCTATGGAATCTTATTTGCATGTCTGGTAGTAATATTAGTATGAACGCTTTGAACACCATTGTTGATAATAATGTAGAAAGTTCTAAGCTTGGGGAAGTCTGGTTTTCATGATCTTTTTAGTCCCCCAAGCATTGAGGAGAAAATTTTCTTTGATGATACTTTGCCTCCCATATGTGATGATTATAATGATAGTGGTCTTTTGGTACAACCTACTATGGAGAGTAAATTTTATTGTGATTATACTATGCCTCCTACACTTGATGAGAATAATAATGATAGCTACTTTGTTGAATTTGCTCCCACTATTACTAATAAAATTGATTATGCCTATGTGGAGAGTAATAATTTTATGCATGAGACTCATGATAAGAATGCTTTATGTGATAGTTATATTGTTGAGTTTGCTCATGTTGCTACTGAAAGTTATTATGAGAGAGGAAAATATGGTTGTAGAAATTTTCATGTTACTAAAATGCCTCTCTATGTGCTGAAATTTTTGAAGCTACACTTGTTTTATCTTCCTATGCTTGTCACTTTGTTCTTCATGAATTCATTTGTGTACAAGATGCCTCTTCATAGGAAGCATGTTAGACTTAAATGTGTTTTGAATTTGCCTCTTGATGCTCTCTTTTGCTTCAAATACTATTTCTTGCGGGTGCATCATTAAAACTGCTGAGCCCATCTTAATGGCTATAAAGAAAGAACTTCTTGGGAGATAACCCATGTGTTATTTTGCTACAGTACTTTGTTTTATATTTGAGTCTTGGAAGTTGTTTACTACCGTAGCAACCTCTCCTTATCTTAGTTTTATGTTTTGTTGTGCCAAGTAAAGTCTTTGATAGTAAAGTAAATACTAGATTTGGATTACTCGCGCAGTTCCAGATTTCTTTGTTGTCACGAATATGGGTCTAATTCTCTCGTAGGTAACTCAGAAAATTATGCCAATTTACGTGAGTGATCCTCGAATATGTACGCAACTTTCATTCAATTTGGGCATTTTCATTTGAGCAAGTCTGGTGCCCTTTTAAAATTCGTCTTTACGGACTGTTCTGTTTTGACAGATTCTGCCTTTTATTTCGCATTGCTTCTTTCGTCTGTGTTGGGTGAATTTCTTTGTTCCATTACCTTCCAAGTAGCTTTGAGCAATGTCCGGAAGTGTTAAGAATGATTGTGTCACCTCCGAACATGTGAGTTTTTGATTATGCACTAACCATCTAATGAGTTTGTTTCGAGTTTGGTGTGGAGGAAGTTTTCAAGGGTCAAGAGAGGAGGATGATATACTATGATCAAGGAGAGTGAAAACTCTAAGCTTGGGGATGCCCGGTGGTTCACCCCTGCATATTCTAAGAAGACTCAAGCGTCTAAGCTTGGGGATGCCCAAGGCATCCCCTTCTTCATCGACAAATTATCAGGTTCCTTCTCCTGAAACTATATTTTTATTCGGCCACATCTTATGTACTTTACTTGGAACGTCTGTGTGCTTTTGTTTTTGTTTTTATTTGAATAAATTCTTGTGTGGGAGAGAGACACGCTCCGCTGGTTCATATGAACACATGTGTTCTTAGCTTTTAATTTTCATGGCGAAGTTTCTTCTTCGTTAATTTGTTATATGGTTGGAATTGGAAAATGATACATGTAGTAAATTGCTATAATGTCTTGGATAATGTGATACTTGGCAATTGTTGTGCTCATGTTTAAGCTCTTGCATCATATACTTTGCACCCATTAATGAAGAAATACTTAGAGCTTGCTAATTTGGTTTGCATATTTGGTTTCTCTAGAGTCTAGATAACATCTAGTATTGAGTTTTGAACAACAAGGAAGACGGTATGGAGTCTTATGATGTTTACAATATGTCTTTTATGTGTGTTTTGCTGTACCGTTCATCCTTGTGTTTGTTTCAAATAACCTTGCTAGCCTAAACCTTGTATCGAGAGGGAATACTTCTCATGCATCCAAAATACTTGAGCCAACCACTATGCCATTTGTGTCCACCATACCTACCTACTACATGGTATTTATCCGCCATTCCAAAGTAAATTGCTTGAGTGCTACCTTTAAAATTCCATCATTCACCTTTGCAATATATAGCTCATGGGACAAATAGCTTAAAAACTATTGTGGTATTGAATATGTACTTATGCACTTTATCTCTTATTAAGTTGCTTGTTGTGCGATAACCATGTTTCGGGGACGCCATCAACTATTCTTTGTTGGATATCATGTGAGTTGCTATGCATGTCCGTCTTGTCCGAAGCAAGAGAGATCTACCACCTTCATGGTTGGAGCATGCATATTGTTAGAGAAGAACTTTGGGCCGCTAACTAAAGCCATGATTCATGGTGGAAGTTTCGGTTTGGACATATATCCTCAATCTCATATGAGAATAATAATTGTTGCCACATGCTTATGCATTAAAGAGGAGTCCATTATCTCGTTGTCCATGTTGTCCCGGTATGGATGTCTAAGTTGAGAATAATCAAAAGCGAGAAATCCAAAATGCGAGCTTTCTCCTTAGACCTTTGTACAGGCGGCATGGAGGTACCCCATTGTGACACTTGGTCAAAACATGTGCAATGCAAAGATCCGGTAGTCCAAGTTAATTAGGACAAGGTGCGGGCACTATTAGTATACTATGCATGAGACTTGCAACTTGTAAGATATAATGTACATAACTCATATGCTTTATTACTACCGTTGACAAAATTGTTTCATGTTTTCAAAATAAAAGCTCTAGCACAAATATAGAAATCGATGCTTTCCTCTTTGAAGGACCATTCTCTTTACTTTTATGTTGAGTCAGTTCACCTATATCTCTCCACCTCAAGAAGCAAACACTTGTGATTAACTATGCATTCATTCCTACATACTTGCATATTGTACTTGTTATATTACTCTATGTTGACAATTATCCATGAGATATACATGTTACAAGTTGAAAGCAACCGCTGAAACTTAATCTTCCTTTGTGTTGCTTCAATGCCTTTACTTTGATTTATTGCTTTATGAGTTAACTCTTATGCAAGACTTATTAATACTTGTCTTGAAGTACTATTCATGAAAAGTCTTTGCTTTATGATTCACTTGTTTACTCATGTCATTACCATTGTTTTGATCGCTGCATTCACTACATATGTTTACAAATAGTATGATCTAGGTTATGATGGCATATCACTTCAGAAATTATCGTTGTTATCGTTTTACTCGCTCGGGACGAGCGGAACTAAGCTTGGGGATGCTTGATACGTCTCCGACGTATCGATAATTTCTTATGTTCTATGCCATATTATTGATGATACCTACATGTTTTATGCACACTTTATGTCATATTCGTGCATTTTCCGGAACTAACCTATTAACAAGATGCCGAAGTGCCAGCTTCCGTTTCTGCTGTTTTTGGTTTCAGAAATCCTAGTAACGAAATATTCTCGGAATTGGACGAAACGAAGACCCAGTGTTCCTATTTTCACCGGAAGCATCCGAACACCCGGGAAGGACCGGAGGGGGGCACCGGGCCCCCGGACCATAGGCCGGCGCGGCCCAGGCCCTGGCCGCGCCGCCGTATGGTGTGGCCACCCCTTCGACCCTCCTGCGCCGCCTCTTCGCCTATATAAAGCCTCCGTCGCGAAAACCCTGAGGCGAAGAACCACGATACGGAAAACCTTCCAGAGCCGCCGCCATCGCGAAGCCAAGATCCGGGGGACAGGAGTCTCCGTTCCGGCACCCTGCCGGAGCGGGGAAGTGCCCCGGAAGGCTTCTCCATCGACACCGCTGCCATCTCCACCGCCATCTTCATCACCGCTGCTGCTCCCATGAGGAGGGAGTAGTTCTCCATCGAGGCTCGGGGCTGTACCGATAGCTATGTGGTTCATCTCTCTCCTATGTACTTCAATACAATAATCTCATGAGCTGCCTTACATGATTGAGATTCATATGATGATGCTTGTAATCTAGATGTCATTATGCTAGTCAAGTGAGTTTTACCTATGTGATCTCCGGAGACTCCTTGTCCCACGTGTGCAAAGGTGACAAGTGTGTGCACCGTGTTAGTACTTGGTTTATGCTATGATCATGATCTCTTGTAGATTGCGAAGTTAACTATTGCTATGATAATATTGATGTGATCTATTCCTCCTACATATGCATGAAGGTGACAGTGTGCATGCTATGCTAGTACTTGGTTTAGTCTTTTGATCTATCTTACACTAAAGGTTACTAAAATATGAGAATTATTGTGGAGCTTGTTAACTCCGGCATTGAGGGTTCGTGTAATCCTACGCAATGTGTTCATCATCCAACAAGAGTGTAGAGTATGCATTTATCTATTCTCGTTATGTGATCAATGTTGAGAGTGTCCACTAGTGAAAGTCTAATCCCTAGGCCTTGTTCCTAAATATCGCTATCGCTGCTTGTTTACTCGTTTTATCTGCGTTACTACTGCTGCATTACTATTGCTTGTTTATCGTCCCGGGCAAAGCACTTTTCTCGGTGCTGTTGCTACTACTTATTCATACCACCCGTATTTCACTATCTCTTCGCCGAACTAGTGCACCTATTAGGTGTGTTGGGGACACAAGAGACTTCTTGCTTTGTGGTTGCAGGGTTGCATGAGAGGGATATCTTTGACCTCTTCCTCCCTGAGATCGATAAACCTTGGGTGATCCACTTAAGGGAAACTTGCTGCTGTTCTACAAACCTCTGCTCTTGGAGGCCCAACACTGTCTACAAGAATAGAAGCTCCCGTAGACATCACTAGGGAACATCTATGTAGGGAACGAGATGTTCCGTGAACCAGGGTGGTGGGCGTGACATCACACCGGTTCATCATGGTGGTCCTTCTCCAGGCCATTCCGCCGGTACTCCTCCAGGTTCTTCTCCCGCTGCTTCTCCTGGTGGTCCGTCTGCTGCTTCTACTGCAGCGCAGTATCGACAGGCCTCGCCGGTGTTCGATGACCTCGCTGACCTCTAGCTTTCCCCAGGAGATCACTAGTCCTCACTAGTCCTCTAGCTATCCGATGTATCTCTTAGTGACACTATGACACTACTATGTACCCGTACTATGATTTGTATTTGCATTTCGGAATTGATGTTATGCCTATTTGCTAATTGCAGTTGATCAAGTTCATGTGAATTATCTGTGAATGTATGTGTTGCCAAATGGAAAAATGAAACAGAACAGCAAAAAAAAAGGACCATAGCTACGCCAACGGCTTCCCCCTCGGCATAGCCGTGCAGTAGGACCAAATGGCATAGCTATGCCGACGGCACGAGATACTTTTTCTAGAAATATGGACTAATGGAAGTTTAACCCCTAATGAAGCGCTTTATGAGGCCTCTCGTAATTTGATTGATTTATTTCTTCCTTTTCTACACGTGGAAGAAGAGGGCACTAGTTTTGAAGAAAATAAAAATAGGTTTACTCCACCCCTTTTTACTTTTCAAAAAAGATTAACTAACCTAAATCTAAAGAAAAACAAAAAAGAAATTCCATTGAATTGTATTTTTTATTGATCAATTAGAATCCCCCTCGGCGTAGCGATACCAGGCCTGGCAAGGGCTCGACACGTAGGCAGGTATGCCGAGGGCATCCCCCTCGGCGTAGCGATTAGCAGGCATGGTCAGGGCTCGACACGTAGACAGGTATGCCGACAACGTCACCCTCGGTGTATCGCCGCCCAGGAGTCCCCAGCGCACGCCACGTGGCCGGTATGCCGACGACATCACCCTCGGCGTATCGCCGCCCAGGAGGGACCAACGCACGACACGTCGGACGGTGTGCCAACGGTCACCCCCTCGGCATAGCGGTGACGGCCATCAGACGGACGACGACGTCAAGGTTGCTACGCCGAGAGCCGGTACGCCGAGTGGAGAACGCTGCCGTCGGCCATGTCGCGGTACGCCGACGGTCGATGCTACGCCGATGGCCACGTGGGCTCTCCCGAGCGGCCTTCGGCATACCATGAGATTCTTGTAGTGAGGGCCGCCGCCACAACGCCATCAATTCCAATTGTGGCCCGTCTCCAGCGAACCCTCCCTTCGGCATATGACAGAGTGGAGTGGGTGTTTCTGGGGCATATGATGATGCGGCTTGGTTTCGATATGGAGTTTGTTGATCTTCTGATGGCATGTGTGCGCTCGGTCAAGTATAAAATTCGGTTCAATTATCAAGAGACAGAATATTTCTTGCCTAGTAGGGGTCTTCGCCCAAGGAGATCCAATTTCACCCTATTTATTTCTTATTTATGCAGAGGATCTTTCTAGTGCTTTGGCTCATAGAGAGGAGGTTGGTGGCATTGACGGTGTTGGGGTGTGCAGAAATGCACCATCGGTATCTCATCTATTATTTGCTAATGATTCACTAATACTGATGAAAGCGAACTTGAGTAATGCAACCTCATTAAATCAAGTTATGGATCAATACTGTGCAAGTTCGTGCAAGTTCGGGACAAATGGTTAGTGAAGCTAAGTGTAGTATTTTTTTCAGTCCTAATGTGGATGTGCGGATAAAAGCTGATATTTGTGGGGAATTGAATATCTTTACTGAAGCCATTTCTGACAAGTATCTTGGGTTACCGTCCATGGTTGGCCTAGATAATACTGAAAGCTTTATTTATCTAATGGAGAGAATTATTGAAAGAATTCAAGGCTGGAAAGAAAAATTTCTATCAATGGGAGGGAAGGAGATTTTGCTCAAAGCAATTATTCAAGCTATTCCAGTTTTTCCAATGGCGGTCTTTAAAACCCCTAAGCAGCTATGTAAGGATATCAATGATGCTATGGCGAGTTTCTGGTGGGGTGATACTGATATTCAGAAAAGAATGCATTGGTTTGCATGGTGGAAGATGTGTATTCCGAAGAAACAGGGTGGTATGGGTTTTAGAGATTTGCATACTTTTAATATGGCCATGTTAGCAAAACAGAGATGGAGGTTAATGGCAAGACCGGATACTTTGTGTGCTAGAGTTCTAAAAGCTAAATATTTCCCTAACACTACTTTACTGAGAGCAGGTCCTAAACAGGGGTCGTCGTATACTTGGCAGAGCATTGTTACAGGATTGCAAGTTGTCAAAAGGGGTCATATATGGAGAATCGGCTCAGGTACTCAGGTGAACATATGGGAGGATCATTGGATTCCTTCAAGTCCGACCAGGAAGGTGATGACACGATGGGGACAGATTGTTCTTCGTACCGTCGATGAACTTATTAGTCCAGTTACGGATCAGTAGGATGAAGATTTGATTCGATCACTTTTCATCAGTACAGATGCTGAGCGTATTTTACGTATTTCTTTAAGCTCTCAAATGACGGAGGATTTTGTTGCCTGGCATATTTCAAAGAACTTTGAGTTCTCGGTCCGCTCAACTTATCAAATGGAATATGATCACCAATTTGGTCAAAAAATTCGGAGAGGAGATGGGCAAGGATCATCCCAGGTGAATCCGGTTCGGGTGGTTATGTGGGGCTTGGATGTGCCTACTAAGGTAAAAAATATTTCTTTGGAAGGCTTTACATGGGGTGATTCCAGGAATGTCTATTTTGGCTGATCGTCACATAAAAGTTCATCCACAATGTCCGGCTTGCAAAAAGGGTCCAGAAGACATGAAGCACCTTTTGTTTAGCTGTGAGAGGGCAAGCGAGGTGTGGCGTGAGCTGGGGCTTTTCTCTGAAATAAAACAGTATCTAAGAAACCAAATGTCAGGATCGGTTATTATGGAGCAGATTTTATGTTCAGAAAAGAGGAAGCACTCTGTGTTGAATCAAGTGGGTTTGCAAGAAATAGTAGCTGTTGGCTCTTGGTATATTTGGTGGAAAAGAAGAGAAGTGGTGAAGGGTGAAAAGATAAGAACATCTCCAGCCGCGTCCCCCAAAGCGTCCCCCAAAGGGATTTGGGGCGCGCCGGACCAAAAAACCGTTCCAGCCGCGTCCCCCAAATCCCATTTTTGTCCGACGCGCCCCGATAAGGTGTCCGGCGCCCCGAGCCCGTCCCCGTCCCACAGGGGACGCACTGGGAACGCCGTACACACCGAAAAGCGAGGCGGGGAGTGGCGGGGCCGACTCGTCAGCGGCACAATAAATTTTAACCTAACTGTCGCCAACCTCGCGACGGAAGTTATTGGCGCGCAGCGATGGTGCAGTTCCCGCAGAGCCGCAGCGACGCGTCCCATCGCGCCTAGCTCTGCGTGCCGGCGTTAATGAGCGCCACCGCTCCTCCGCCTCCCTCCGGCCTATAAAAGGGCCGCCTCTCATTGTCCCTCTGTTTCCTACCAAAAACCCACCGGCGAGCAGCGACGGGCAACACCGTAGAGCCGGGAGGCTCCCAGGACTGCGGTGGATCCTGGTCCCTCGGGCGACGGCCCGCAATGCCTCTGGCACACGTCCTGTCGTTTACGAGGGCGTGCCACCTGACCTATACCTGGTCAGGAAGGTGATGGATTGCTTCGACTAGTTTCCTGCATGGCAAACACGTAAACATTAAATACGAGCCCCAATCGGCTCTTAGGTTACCCTGTGGATCGGCTCAAAGAGCCGATTGCCCCATGGTTCACGTTATATTTATAATGACATGGGGATCCTGCTTTATCGATATCAAGCTAAACTAATATACGATGGTCTAGGGTTTTCACCGCATAGCCGGAACATCCTACGCGTAGTTGAGCCTAGCAGATACATAAGATGATGGAAAACCAGCCCTAAAGAGGCCTAAAAACCAACACGAAGTTGATCCCCGGAACAATCCCTTTAGGGCTTAATAAACCACACCTTACGCACTACCGGATCGTTCAACCCGTTTATAAGGCCTAACCATGCGGATATCAAACCAATCCTTGAAGAACAAGGAGCAACTATAACGGATTAGATCTACTAAACAAAGAACAAGCAAGATGCTGCCCTTACACCTAAGATAGGTGTATGGGCAGCTAGATATCGAGGGCAGCGTAGCTAAGCAAGTATATCGTGAAAGCATCGACGTCAGCCCCAAAACATCTAAGATAAGGGTGTTGCTCGCCATCAAAAAGGCTTCAGATACGAGCAACACCAACAACGAATAAACGGATACCGCCTAGATCGCAAGATGCGATCTAGGTAGCATGTTGCTTACCCGGGAGAAACCCTCGAAACAAGGGGTGGCGATGCGCCTAGATTGATTTGTTGTGAACGTGATCGTCCTCCTTCTCAATAACCCTAGATACATATTTATAGTCCGTAGACTTTCTAACTTGGGAATAAACCCAACCGTGTACGAGCTAAACTCTATCTCTTAATTCTAACCGACACGTAACCTACTATAAATTACAGATACACGGGCAATCTAGCCCAAACTTCTTATACAAGGCCGGTTCAGGAATATTTTCCGTGCATATTCTCTAAGCCCATCTTCGGTCACGGCCCACCTCCTGCTCTGGCTAAATTCTGGTGGTAACACATGCCCCCCTGGTTTTGGCAATGATAATTCCAAAACCACTCTGTTTTTCCTCGTAGGGTCATGTCGTGGCAGAGCAGAACCGTCGCAGTATCCTTCATCATGATGTCTTGCCTTCTCAACTTCTCTGCACGATTTGACAGTTCTTTGGCACCACTTCCTCGGAAACCGCTGTAACATTAACTCTCCCCTATATCCCTTTATTTAACCGCGCTGAGCAGTTCACCTCTTCATCCCTTGCTCCGTACTAGCCGTCGGCAAAAAAACCCCTTCCTCTGTAGCCATGTCTTCCTCCTCTTCCTCCTCTGCCTCGTCGGGTCTCTCCTCCACATCTTCTTCCTCCCGTGAGCCCACGCCGGAGTGGGACTCGCTGGCGGCGTACGACCTCCGCGCCCCAGAGAAGTGGGACCTCGAGGACCACGACTCCTCCGTCTGGTCCGAGGACGACAAGTCCTTGACCGACGGAGAAGATGACTTCCAGTTCCTCGTCGACGGGGAGCTGGAAGCGGGAAGCGAGGACGACTTCACCTCCTCCGACGAGGAGGAGGAAGAGGAGGACGACGATTCCTCCGACGAATACCCGCCGGCGAAGCGCTTCCGCGCCGGGTCGGACGACGACGACGACGAGGAGGAAGAGGCCCCCGTAGAGGGCTACGGGAGCAGCGACGAGGAGCCCGCCAGCAGCAGTGCCGGCGGCAGCGACGACGACGACGACGAGGGCAGCAACGGCCCTTAGATTAGGGACTACTAGTATAGGACTAGTAGTAGTAGTAATCGGCTTTTGTTCTTTCTTCCTTGAGCAATCGGCTCTTCTCTGTAAAAGTCTCTTTTATTAATGAAGAAAATATTTCTAAGCCGATTTTGCTTCCTTATCAAATTTGCCGATTGTCAAAGCAAGTCAACGCGCCAAGAGCCGATGGCAGCGCATCGGCCTTTGCCATAAAACGCGAGTAAGGCCAACTCAGTTACCTATTCAAACGGTAACCTGCACTTATCTGAAAGAGCAACACTCAGATCCCCAAATCACCGCTCGAACAGATCCAACTCACGGCCACGCGAACCTCAGATCTTAATCGCGCAGGCTCATCTCCGCAGCGAACCCAATGGCGGAATCATCCAACGCCAACGCTACGGTCTCCGGCCTGAAGGTAATCCTCAACCGCTCCTCGCTGTCCGAACATAGTGCTGGAATTAACAACAAACATCTGAATTAATGTCTCATTCCATCATTAATTTCTAGGTATCAGACATTCTGCTGCCGTATCCTTCTCTCGTGGCTTTTCAAAGATGACTGGCCGTGGGCCGCAGTCAAACTGTGCTATCGGCACTTCTTCAATTCCTGGCGAACGGAACTCCGACGGGAGTATGAACACCATGTTTGTGCCAGCCGATGTACCCACATCGGCTTTTGCTTGCTTGGGGCGCCACACTTTCGTCTGTAGATGATTCTCCTCGTCCAAAGTTTGCTGAATTTTCACGGCCAGATCGGGCCGCACTTTCCTCAACGTGTGCAAGTATTGCGCTTCGGCCTGTTCCAAGCTACGTAACCGCTGAACCCTACGCTTTTGGGAGTGGCTGAGTCCATCAGGGAACCACCTTGGCTGGTGGTACCTATCCTCTTCTTCATCTTCTGACTCCTCAAAGTCTTCATCTTGAGAGGACTCAGCTCGTTTGTTCTGTGGCGGGAGAGGCCCTAGTGGCTTGAAAACTGAAACTTCCCCTGCATCCTTCTTCCGGCGTCTACACTCCGGGCAGTTGTCGATCGTAGGCAATCGGCTCATTCCTGAATCCCAGCAGTGTTTAAAGAAGGGACAGTCCCAGTGTCTATCCACGTCTTCCTGCTCCCTTGACCTCTCCTTAGCGCGGTGTTCATGTCCTTCGTCGTCTCTGTCATGCCGACGGTACCTTCTATTGTCTACATCAGACCGCTTCTCACTTGTTCCTCGGTGAGGTACCGTCTGTCATCATGTCGGGGCCGGTCGCTTGGGTCGGCCTTGTTCTATCGCCGTTTGGATCTGCTGACGAAACCCCTTGCAGTCATTGGTGGTATGGGTGAACGAGTGATGCCATTTGCAGTACGGCCTCCCGTTCATTTCTTGTGCTGAAGGGATTTTATGGCCTTCGGGTAACTTCAGCTGTTTTTCCTTAAGCAATAGATCGAAAATCTGCTCAGCTTTGCTCAAATCGAAGTCAAACCCTTTTGCAGGCCCTTGTGGTTTTACCCATTTGCAGGACACGGGATTTGCCCCCCGAGCCCATTCAGCTACAGCCACCTCTAGGTCTGGTGCAGGATCTTCAGCTTCTTCCATCTCGACCAGGCCTACCGGACGCTTGAACTTGTCTTGGTACAATTCAGGGTGCCGCTGCTCATACAATGTGAGTTTCGTACCATGTGCGACAGTTGAACCGTACTCGCTTGGAAAGCCAGATCCTTGATCGGCGTTGCTAGGCCCAATGCTGCCAGTTCGACTGCTTCTTTCTCAGATAAACGAACCGAATAACATCGGTTCCTGACAGTCCTGAAACGTTGAATGTATTCAGACACTATTTCTCCCCGCTTCTGCCGCACCTGCGTTAAATCGGCAATGCCGGCCTCGGTAGCTTCTAAGTGATATTGCACGTGAAACTGCTCCTCCAGTTGCTTCCACATCCGGACTGAGTTTGGTGGCAACGAGGTGTACCATCCAAAGGTTGATCCCGTGAGAGATTGTGCGAAAAACCTCACACGTAACGGGTCTGACGCTGAAATCATGCCCAGCTGTGCCAAATATCGGCTTACGTGCTCTATTGAGCTAGACCCTTCTGCTCCATTGATTTTTGAGAATTCAGGGAGCCGATATTTGGGTGGCAGCGGGATCAGATCGTACTCGTCGGGGTACGGCTTGGAATAGCCGATTGGTTTCCTCTTCGGCAAGATGCCGAACTGGTCTCTCAAGATGGTGCTGATTTGTTCCATGGTATTAGCTGTAGGGACCGAGCTCTCATGACTCGTTCCGGTGGCATATTTAGCTAGCCATGCCTGCTTGTCAGCGTCTGCTCCAAAAATCCCTGCCGGTGCAATCTGGTTCGTGCGCGCCAAGGCATTGCAGTCCGGGACGTATGTGCACACGTATCCATGTGGGATCTCCTTAGGCGGCTCATAAAGGAATTGGCAATCGCTAGGATCGCCTCCAACCTTGTAGACGACGTACGCCGGTGAACCCGGTGGCTCTGGCGCTGCAAGCGCGAATGGTAGTGGCGGTCTGATCTGGAGCGGTATTTCCCCCTGGTGAGTTCCTAGGGTAGGTCCTGACGGAGAGTACTGATGCTTCATGATTTCCTGCACCACTCGGACCGCAACGCGCTCGAAAGTGTTCACCAAACTCTCAGAATGGCGGTGTAGAGAATGAGCCACCATGTAATTAATCTCCTGGCGTAGAGCTCTGGTGTGTTCCTCTGAATAGGTGGAGAGGTCTACCTCATCAAGAGCGCCTTCGGGGGAGAACCCTTTCCACCTAATGCCATGTGAACGGGTCTTCATGAAGGAGCCGATGAGATCGGCTTCCAAGATGGCTTTCATCTCATCGTACTTCTTCTTGTGCTCCTCAGGCAGATCTGCGTACGTGACTGGTTCGCCCACCACCTCATCCGCAGATTTAGACATGGTTGCTGCAGATGTCGACGTGGTTGCTGTAGAGTGTCCCACCGGGCGTGCCAGAATGTGTTGCCTACCAAAAACCCACCGGCGAGCAGCGACGGGCAACACCGTAGAGCCGGGAGGCTCCCAGGACTGCGGTGGATCCTGGTCCCTCGGGCGACGGCCCGCAATGCCTCTGGCACACGTCCTGGCTTTTGCGAGGGCGTGCCACCTGACCTATACCTGGTCAGGAAGGTGATGGATTGCTTCGACTAGTTTCCTGCATGGCAAACACGTAAACATTAAATACGAGCCCCAATCGGCTCTTAGGTTACCCTGTGGATCGGCTCAAAGAGCCGATTGCCCCATGGTTCACGTTATATTTATAATGACATGGGGATCCTGCTTTATCGATATCAAGCTAAACTAATCTACGATGGTCTAGGGTTTTCACCGCATAGCCGGAACATCCTACGCGTAGTTGAGCCTAGCAGATACATAAGATGATGGAAAACCAGCCCTAAAGAGGCCTAAAAACCAACACGAAGTTGATCCCCGGAACAATCCCTTTAGGGCTTAATAAACCACACCTTACGCACTACCGGATCGTTCAACCCGTTTATAAGGCCTAACCATGCGGATATCAAACCAATCCTTGAAGAACAAGGAGCAACTATAACGGATTAGATCTACTAAACAAAGAACAAGCAAGATGCTGCCCTTACACCTAAGATAGGTGTAAGGGCAGCTAGATATCGAGGGGCAGCGTAGCTAAGCAAGTATATCGTGAAAGCATCGACGTCAGCCCCAAAACATCTAAGATAAGGGTGTTGCTCGCCATCAAAAAGGCTTCAGTACGAGCAACACCAACAACGAATAAACGGATACCGCCTAGATCGCAAGATGCGATCTAGGCAGCATGTTGCTTACCCGGGAGAAACCCTCGAAACAAGGGGTGGCGATGCGCCTAGATTGATTTGTTGTGAACGTGATCGTCCTCCTTCTCAATAACCCTAGATACATATTTATAGTCCGTAGACTTTCTAACTTGGGAATAAACCCAACCGTGTACGAGCTAAACTCTATCTCTTAATTCTTACCGACACGTAACCTACTATAAATTACAGATACACGGGCAATCTAGCCCAAACTTCTTATACAAGGCCGGTTCAGGAATATTTTCCGTGCATATTCTCTAAGCCCATCTTCGGTCACGGCCCACCTCCTGCTCTGGCTAAATTCTGGTGGTAACACCCTCTCACACATAAACGCTAGCGCCTCTCTCCCAAACCCTAGCCGCCACCATCTCAACAAGACTCGACGCTATGTCTGGTAGAGGCGGAGGCCGACCTCGCGGCCGTGGTCGTGGTCGTGGCCGCGGCAGAGGTGAACGCTCGCCATCGCCTCCCACGCCGTCGGCTTCATCGTCGGAGATGGACGTGGAGCCGGACATGCTGTTCGAGTTCGTCCTCGTCCTCAAGGGCGACCCGCGCGGCATCCAGAGGCTGCCGGACTCCTTCGCCGGCTACGTCGCCGGCGACGATCGCCCGCGCACGATGCATCTGCGGGAGGCTGCGTGCGGCTACTACCGGTGGATTGTCGACGTGATCTACGACGCTCGCGGCAAGATGTACCTCAACATCGGCTGGGAGAAGTTCGCGCGGCACCACAGCCTCGAAGCTGGCTTCATCCTCCTGTTCTCCTACTTTGGCGACATGGACATGAGCGTCAAGGTCTTCGACGAGATGCGCTGCCGCCGGGACTACCACGACGACAGCACCGACGAGGAGGACGACTGAGTATTGTTTCTTCGCAACGAACACGTGCACGGAAGTTTCTGGATGTTCACCTCATCGGTAGAACCAACAAGGGCACCATCCTCCCGCTGGATTTTCCAGTTTAGGTGACTGGGTGTGCCCTCGAGTGTTCTTTCTTAGCAGCGAACACAGGAAACCTTCGATGCACGGCCTAGTTAGGTTTAGTTTCTTTGCAAAATTTATATTTATGTCCACGATGGTTCAAACTATGTATTAGTTTGTGGAAAACCATGTTCCAAACTGTGTCTTCGTGTAAACCACGTTCCCAATTATGTATTAGTTTGTGGAAATTGAAATAAAAATGTCAAAAAAAGTATTTTAAATGTTTGGGGGGAGGCGTTTGTGGGACGCTGATGACCAACAAGTATATGGGATCGCAACAGTATTCGAGGGAAGTAAAACCCAATTTATTGATTCAACACAAGGGGAGCCAAAGAATATTTGTAAGCCTTAACAGCGGAGTTGTCAATTCAGCTGCACCTGGAAACAGACTTGCTCGCAAGAGTTTATCAGTAGCAACAGTTTTATAGCAGTAGCAGTAGTGAAATATAAGCAACAGTGTAGCAAAGACATCAGTAGTGATTATAGTAAACATCAGGATTAAAATACTGTAGGCATAGGGATGGATGAACGGGCGCTACATGGATAAGAGAACTCATGTAACAATCAAGGCAGGGTATTTGCAGATAATAATAAAACGGTATCCAAGTACTAAACAACCATATGCATGTGTTCCGTATATAGTCATACGTGCTCACAATGAGAAACTTGCACAACATGTTTTGTCCTACCAGCCGGTGGCAGCCGGGCCTCTAGGGAATCTACTGGTAATTAAGGTACTCCTTTTAATAGAGCACCGGAGCAAAGCATTAACACTCCGTGAACACATGTGATCCTCACATCACAGCCTTCCCCTCCGGTTGTCCCAATTTCTGTCACTTTGGGGCCTCGGGTTCCGGACAGCAACATGTGTATACAACTTGTAGGTAAGATCATAAAACAATGAATATCATCATGAAACAATAACATGTTCAGATCTGAAATCATGGCACTCGGGCCCTAGTGACAAGCATTAAGCATAACAAGTTGCAACAATATCATAAAAGTACCAACTACGGATACTAGGCACTATGCCCTAACAATCTTATGACTATTACATGATCAATCTCATCCAATCCCTATCATCCCCTTCAGCCTACAGCGGGGGAATTACTCACACATGGATGGGGAAAACATGGATGGTCGATGGAGAGGCGTCGGTGGTGATGATGGCGATGATCTCCTCCAATTCCCTGTCCCGGCAGGGTGCCAGAACGGAGTTTCTGGTCCCGAGACGGAGTTTTGCGATGGCGGCGGAGTTCTGGATGTCTTCTGGCAGATTGGTCGAACCCCCGTGCGTTTTTAGGTCGAAACCTTTAAGTAGTCCAGAGGGGAGCGTCGGAGGCTGGTCGAGGCGCCGCCACCATAGGCCGCGCGGCCCAGGGGCCCACCGCGCCGCCTTGTGGGGTGGGCGCCTCGTGGGCCCCGTCCGTCTCGTCTTCTGGCTCCGTCAATCTTCTGTGAAAATAGGCCCATTGCAATTATTTCCGGGGATTTTCCTGAAAGTTGAGTTTCTGCACAAAAATAAGACTCCAGGGCAATTCTGCTGAAAACAGCGTTAGTCCGTGTTAGTTGTATCCAAAATACACAAATTAGAGGCAAAACAATAGCAAAAGTGTTCGGGAAAGTAGATACGTTTTGGACGTATCAACTCCCCCCAAGTTTAGCTTATTGCTTGTCCTCAAGCAATTCAGTTAACAACTGAGTGCGATAAAAGAACTTTCACGAACACATTTTCTCATATGATGTAAATATTCTCATGATATGGACAAGTACTTAGGCAATTCATAATAAGATACATGCAAATAAAGTCATCTAATAGTTATGTCGATCATGAAAAGGATACCAACAAACTAATAGTAAGCATCATGAATCATGTCTATCAGCAGGATTGCAATGTTCATAGAAAGATATGATAAAGTGGTATCTCGCTTGCCCGTATTTGTACAGCAAAACATAAATGGCCAGGCACCTCTGAATTTCATGGAGAAATTAGAAGTAAAGATTGTCAAAGATAAAAGCATCAAAGTTATACCACAGCTAATAATATTTTAGGACAAGCATATTACACTAAGAATGACAATTATGCTCTCAAGAAGGTGCTCAAAGAAAGGATGGAGACTCAATGTAAAAGTAAAAGATTGACCCTTCGCAGAGGGAAGCAGGGATTAACATGTGCTAGAGCTTTTCATTTGTAAAACATGAGTAAAATTATTTTGAGAGGTGTTTGTTGTTGTCAACGAATGATAGTGGGCACTCTAACTACCTCGTCAACCAGACTTTCAAGAGCGGCTCCCATGAAGGACGTTATCTCTACCAGCAAGGTAAATCATCCCTCTTCCCTTTTGTTTACACATATACTTTAGTTTCATTATGGATGACACTCCCCCCAACCTTTGCTTACACAAGCCATGGCTAACCGAATCCTCGGGTGCCTTCCATCATTCACATACCATGGAGGAGTGTCTATTTGCAATTTAAGTTGCTTACTGATAAATCAAGGCAAAACATGTGAAGAGAATTATTAATGAAAGTTGATTAATTGGGGCTGGGAACCCCGTTGCCGACTCTTTTTGCAAAATTATTGGATAAGCGGATGTGCCACTAGTCCATTATGAAAGTCCGTCAGAAGTAAATGACAAGATTGAAAGATAAACACCACATACTTCCTCATGAGCTATAAAACATTGACACAAATTGAGAAGCATTTTGAAGGTTTAAAGGTAGCACATGAGAATTTACTTGGAATGGTTTGAAATGCCATGCATAGGTATTTATGGTGGACACTCTGGAATAACTTGGTTTTCAGGTGTTTGGAAGCACGAGCAGCATTCCCGCTCAGTACAAGTGAATGCTAGCAATAGACTGGGAAGCGACAATCAAGAGAGCAGTAACTGTCATAATCATGCTTGCGACAAAATAAATTAACGGAGGCATAAAAGTGATACAAGAACTCTGAGGTAAGTAAATCATCGAGGCTTAATTAACTTCTTGTTCAGTCATATGCATGCGTGAGCATGTGCCAAGTTGATTCAAGTGAATTACTCAGAGGAGGATACCACAATGTCATACCTATCTATGAATAAAACAATGCAAGCAAATATTTATGACATGCTACTCATATTAATAAATTGGAACTAAACATGAGAGATCATGAACTACTAGACTTCATTAAATGACATATACCTCACATGAACCAACTAAGCATGCTCACATGGATGAGTATATGTACAAAAATAAAAACAAATAGAGTTCATACCAGCCTCTCATCACAGTCGAATTGTCGAAGATCGTCATTATTGCCTTTCACTTGTGTAGCTTGAATAATATGAAATGAAAACCAAGCTCCAACCACCGAAGACCGCTGAACTCCATAGTGAACTTTACAAAACCAAAGAAGAATAGCAAATATTTTTGGTGTTTTCGAATTGGAAACAAGAACAAAAGGAAACAGGCAAACAAAGCAAAATCTTTTTGGATTTTCTCATAGCAAACCAATGATAGCAAATAAAGAAAACTAAGAACAAGAAACCAAAATAAACAAATGGTGAAGAAATACAACAGAAATATTTTTGCTCTTTTTGTGTTTTAGGAAAGAAACAAAGCAAAAACAAGAGAGTAGGAACTAAAAGAGTCATATAGACACAAAGTGGCAGAAATCCGTCAAACTTGACAGCAGTAGAGTAATCATTTTTTACGAAAATCTTCCGCTGTTCAACTAGAAAAGTGGTCAACTGATGAAAGTTAGATAATAACCTGGGGAAGATGCACAAAAATTGGCTTCTCAAAATAACGTTCTGCCTGTTTTTAGGAATTTTTTCAGTTTCAGCCCAGAATCTGTTTTTAGACAGCACTTCCCCAAATATCATCTTCCTCATATTAGAGGCAACCATAAGAAGTGAAACAAGTATGTACACATATACGGCAATTGTATGCAATGAATGAGTGATGCCGGCATACCTCCCCCCAAGCTTAGGCTTTTGGCCTAAGTGGAGATCAATCCCACGGTGCCCATGAGGTGGCACCTCCGTAGTAAGAAGAAGGATCCTGCTCTTGGTACATACTGGAGGATGCACCAGGATACGTGACGGTATACCTGTCGGAGGACTCGGCGTCCTCGGAGTCGTTCTACTGGTGGAAACCACGTATCCTCAACTGCTCATCCACCTCCTCCTTGGAGCGCGACCACGGTCTCCTGCGAACACTGAACAAATCGACCTGCGGCAGGGGGATTTCCCTCTCATCCCCATCAATAAACAACATTCTATAGACAATATTTTCTAAGTTAGAGTTAGTTGTAACAAATTGGTGACTCTTCATAGCAGCAATATCAAGCCCAATAGGAGCTAGTTTCTCATCACTAGGATCAATAGAAAGACCTAGATGCGCAGCAACACGTGAGGCAATAATTCCTCCATAAATAGGTCCCTTACTATCTAAGCGACGAGCAATGAGAGCACCAAGATGATAAGGAGTACCTCCAGTAAGTGCAGCAACTAGAAAAGCAAGATGATAACTAGAAATGTTGCTAGTGTTCTCCCTACCAAGAATGCTAGTAGCAAGATAGTAAGTGAAATATCTAATGGCAGGGAGCTGAATGTTCCTTATCTTGCCGCGCTGAATGCTGCGGCTATCATCGTTGGTGACTTCTCGATAGAGTTCCGTCAAAGCTTTGGGGCGGTGCTCAATCCTCTTTGCTGTACCTATAGGAGCGATGTCCAATGCTGCACAAAAATCCTTCAACTTCATAGTAACAGGCCTATCATAAATCCTGAATTTAACTGTTGGCGAGAAAGCTGAGTTGCTAAATTTAGAGCTTTCAACAAAGATTTTAGTTAGCCTGTAAAATTGATCACCCTCACCTTCCATGTAGGTAAATAAACCCACTCTATTGATGAGAAACAAGAAATCATCAACTAGCCCTGCATTACGCAAAAATTCAAAGCATGGAAATGATGAAGCATTAGGAACCCCATTATCCTCTTCAGCCTCAAAGCTAGGTGCGATGATATCCTCATCATAGGATCGCCTAACTCGAGTGGCTTCCTGATGCGCGTACAGCACGCGTCCGTTGGGAACCCCAAGAGGAAGGTGTGATGCGTACAGCGGCAAGTTTTCCTTCAGAAAGAAACCAAGGTTTATCGAACCAGGAGGAGCCAAGAAGCACGTTGAAGGTTGATGGCAGCGGGATGTAGTGCGGCGCAACACCAGGGATTCCGGCGCCAATGTGGAATCTGCACAACACAACCAAAGTACTTTGCCCCAACGAAACAGTGAGGTTGTCAATCTCACCGGCTTGCTGTAACAAAGGATTAGATGTATAGTGTGGATGATGATTGTTTGCGGAAAACAGTAGAACAAGTATTGCGATGAGATTGTATTTGATGTAAAAGAATGGACCGGGGTCCACGAGTTCACTAGAGGTGTCTCTCCCATAAGATAAATAGCATGTTGGGTGAACAAATTACAGTCGGGCAATTGACAAATAGAGAGGGCATGACCATGCACATACATGATATGATGAGTATAGTGAGATTTAATTGGGCATTACGACAAAGTACATAGACCGCTATCCAGCATGCATCTATGCCTAAAAAGTCCACCTTCGGGTTATCATCCGAACCCCTTCCAGGTATTAAGTTGCAAACAACGGACAATTGCATTAAGTATGGTGCGTAATGTAATCAATAACTACATCCTCGGACATAGCATCAATGTTTTATCCCTAGTGGCAACGAGCACATCCACAACCTTAGAACTTTACGTCACTCGTCCCCGATTTAATGGAGGCATGAACCCACTATCGAGCATAAATACTCCCTCTTGGAGTTAAGAGTAAAAACTTGGCCGAGCCTCTACTAATAACGGAGAGCATGCAAGATCATAAACAACACATAGGTAATAGATTGATAATCAACATAACATAGTATTCTCTATCCATCGGATCCCGACAAACACAACATATAGAATTACAGATAGATGATCTTGATCATGTTAGGCAGCTCACAAGATCCAACAATGAAGCACATGAGGAGAAGACGACCATCTAGCTACTGCTATGGACCCATAGTCCAGGGGTGAACTACTCACTCATCACTCCGGCGGCGACCATGGCGGTGAAGAGTCCTCCGGGAGATGATTCCCCTCTCCGGCGGGGTGCCGGAGGCGATCTCCGAATCCCCCGAGATGGGATTGGCGGCGGCGGCGTCTCGGTGAAGGTTTTCCGTATCGTGGCTCTCGGTATCGGGGGTTTCGCGACGAAGACTATATGTAGGCGGAAGGGCAAGTCAGGGGGCCACACGAGGGCCCCACACAACAGGCCGGCGCAGCCAAGGCCCAGGCCGCGCCGCCCTAGTGTCTGGCCACCTCGTGGCTCCACTTCGTAAGTCCTGTGGTCTCCTGGAAGCTTCGTGGAAAAATAGGCCCCTGGGCGTTGATTTTGTCCAATTCCGAAAATATTTCCTTACTAGGATTTCTGAAACCAAAAACAGCAGAAAACAACAACTGGCTCTTCGGCATCTCGTTAATAGGTTAGTGCTGGAAAATGCATAAATACGACATATAATGTGTATAAAACATGTAGATATCATCAATAATGTGGCATGGAACATAAGAAATTATCGATACGTCGGAGACGTATCAGCATCCCCAAGCTTAGTTCCTGCTCGTCCCGAGCAGGTAAACGATAACAAAGATAATTTTCTGGAGTGACATGCCATCATAACCTTGATCATACTATTGTAAGCATATGTAATAAATGCAGCGATCAAAACAATGGTAATGACATGAGTAAACAAATGAATCATAAAGCGAAGAATTTTCATGAATAGTACTTTTAAGACAAGCATCAATAAGTCTTGCATAAGAGTTAACTCATAAAGCAATAAATCAAAGTAAAGGTATTGAAGCAACACAAAAGAAGATTAAGTTTCAGCGGTTGCTTTCAACTTATAACATGTATATCTCATGGATATTGTCAATGTAGAGTAATATAACAAGTGCAATATGCAAGTATGTAGGAATCAATGCACAGCTCACACAAGTGTTTGCTTCTTGAGGTGGAGAGAAATAGGTGAACTGACTCAACATAAAAGTAAAAGAAAGGCCCTTCGCAGAGGGAAGCATTGATTGCTATATTTGTGCTAGAGCTTTGGTTTTTAAAACAAGAAACAATTTTGTCAACGGTAGTAATAAAGCATATGTATCATGTAAATTATATCTTACAAGTTGCAAGCCTCATGCATAGTATACTAATAGTGCCCGCACCTTGTCCTAATTAGCTTGGATTACCGGGATTATCGCAATACACATGTTTTAACCAAGTGTCACAAAGGGGTACCTCTATGCCGCCTGTACAAAGGTCTAAGGAGAAAGCTCGCATTTGGATTTCTCGCTTTTGATTATTCTCAACTTAGACATCCATACCGGGACAACATAGACAACAGATAATGGACTCCTCATTAATGCATAAGCATGTAGCAACAATTAATGTTCTCATATGAGATTGAGGATATATGTCCAAAACTGAAACTTCCACCATGATTCATGGCTTTAGTTAGCGGACCAATGTTCTTCTCTAACAATATGCATGCTCTAACCATTAAATGAGTGGTAAATCTCCCTTACTTCGAGACAAGACGGACATGCATAGCAAATCACATGATATTCAACAAAGAGTAGTTGATGGCGTCCCCGGGAACATGGTTATCGCACAACAAGCAACTTAATAAGAGATAAAGTGCATAAGTACATATTCAATACCACAATAGTTTTTAAGCTATTTGTCCCATGAGCTATATATTGCAAAGGTAAAGGATGGAAATTTTAAAGGTAGCACTCAAGCAATTTACTTTGGAATGGCGGAGAAATACCATGTAGTAGGTAGGTATGGTGGACACAAATGGCATAGTGGTTGGCTCAAGGATTTTGGATGCATGAGAAGTATTCCCTCTCGATAAAAGGTTTAGGCTAGCAAGGTTATTTGAAACAAACACAAGGATGAACCGGTGCAGCAAAAATCACATAAAAGACACATTGTAAACATTATAAGACTCTACACCGTCTTCCTTGTTGTTCAAAACTCAATACTAGAATTATCTAGACTTTTAGAGAGACCAAATATGCAAACCAAATTTTAGCAAGCTCTATGTATTTCTTCATTAATGGGTGCAAAGAATATGATGCAAGAGCTTAAATATGAGCACAACAATTGCCAAGTATCAAATTATTCAAGACATTTTATCATTACTACATGTAGCATTTCCCGATTCCAACCATATAACAATTTAACGAAGAAGATTCAACCTTCGCCATGAATACTATGAGTAAAGCCTAAGGACATATTTGTCCATATGCAACAACGGAGCGTGTCTCTCTCACACACAATGAATGCTAGGATCCATTTTATTCAAACAAAACAAAAACAAAAACAAACCGACGCTCCAAGCAAAGCACATAAGATGTGATGGAATAAAAATATAGTTTCAGGGGAGGAACCTGATAATGTAGTCGATGAAGAAGGGGATGCCTTGGGCATCCCCAAGCTTAGACGCTTGAGTCTTCTTAAAATATGCAGGGGTGAACCACCGGGGCATCCCCAAGCTTAGAGCTTTCACTCTCCTTGATCATATCGTATCATCTTCCTCTCTTGATCCTTGAAAACTTCCTCCACACCAAACTCGAAACAACTAATTAGAGGGTTAGTGCATAATAAAAATTCACATGTTCAGAGGGGACACAATCATTCTTAACACTTCTGGACATTGCACAAAGCTACTGGACATTAATAGAACAAAGAAATTCATCCATCATAGCAAAAGAGGCAATGCGAAATAAAAGGCAGAATCTGTCAAAACAGAACGAGTCCGTAAAGATGGATTTTATTGAGGCACCGGACTTGCTCAAATGAAAATTCCCAAATTGAATGAAAGTTGCGTACATATCCGAGGATCACGCACGTAAATTGGCATAATTTTCTGAGCTACCTACAGAGAGGCAGGTCGAAATTCGTGACAACGAAAGAAATCTGTTTCTAGCGCAGTAATCCAAATCTAGTATTAACCTTACTATCAACGACTTTACTTGGCACAAAAATGCACAAAACTAAGATAATGAGAGGTTGCTACAGTAGTAAACAACTTCCAAGACTCAAATATAAAATAAAAGTACTGTAGTAAAAACATGGGTTGTCTCCCATAAGCGCTTTTCTTTAACGCCTTTCAGCTAGGCGCAGAAAGTGTATATCAAGTGTTATCAAGAGATGATGCATCGACAGCGGGGTTTGGAGTTTTCTCAACTATGCATTGTATCTTATCTATGTAAGTTTCAGAGGCTCCCTTTTCATTAGTCTTAGGCTTGCTATTCTCATCAAACAAATTTTCGGGAACAAGCCAAGCATAATTATTTTCTAGTGCCTCACACATTCCTAAGAATTTGCACGGTATTGAGGTTTTAATATCCCCCTCATAATTAACTTGATTAGTATACTTTTGTCTATCTTTTTCCATTTTTTCAAGGGTACTGGCAAAATTGGTATAAGAGCCTAGCATATTATATTTAGTGAAGACTTTTCTAGCTTCTCTTGCTACTCCCCCAAATTCTTTAAGAAGGGTTTCTAATACAAAATCTTTCTTTTCCCCTTCTTCCATATCACCCAGTGTGAGAAACATGTGTTGGATTATAGGATTAAGATTAACAAATTTACTTTCCAACATGTGAACTAAAGAAGCAATAGCAATTTCATAAGTAGGAGCAAGTTCTACCAAGTGTCTATCTTCAAAATCTTCAGTGGTACTAACATGAGTGAAAAAATCTTCTATATTATCTTTCCCAATTATAGACCCACGTCCTACCGGTATATCTTTCAGAGTAAACTTAGGAGGAAACATGATGAAATAAACTAAAGGAAAATAAGGTAAATGCAAGTAACTAATTTTTTTGTGTTTTTTTTTTTTTGATATAGAGTGCAAGACAGTAAATAAAGTAAAACTAGCAACTAATTTTTTTGTGTTTTGATATAATGCAGCAAACAAGGTAGTAAATAAAATAAAGCAAGACAAAAACAAAGTAAAGAGATTGGATTGTGGAGACTCCCCTTGCAGCGTGTCTTGATCTCCCCGGCAACGGCGCCAGAAAAAATGCTTGATGCGCGTACAGCACGCGTCCGTTGGGAACCCCAAGAGGAAGGTGTGATGCGTACAGCGGCAAGTTTTCCCTCGGAAAGAAACCAAGGTTTATCGAACCAGGAGGAGCCAAGAAGCACGTTGAAGGTTGATGGCAGCGGGATGTAGTGCGGCGCAACACCGTGGATTCCGGCGCCAACGTGGAACCCGCACAACACAACCAAAGTACTTTGCCCCAACGAAACGAGTGAGGTTGTCAATCTCACCGGCTTGCTGTAACAAAGTATTAGATGTATAGTGTGGATGATGATTGTTTGCGGAAAACAGTAGAACAAGTATTGCAAGTAGATTGTATTCGATGTAAAAGAATGGACCGGGGTCCACAGCTCACTAGAGGTGTCTCTCCCATAAGATAAATAGCATGTTGGGTGAACAAATTACAGTCGGGCAATTGACAAATAGAGAGGGCATGACCATGCACATACATGATATGATGAGTATAGTGAGATTTAATTGGGCATTACGACAAAGTACATAGACCGCTATCCAGCATGCATCTATGCCTAAAAAGTCCACCTTCAGAGTTATCATCCGAACCCCTTCCAGTATTAAGTTGCAAACAACGGACAATTGCATTAAGTATGGTGCGTAATGTAATCAATAACTACATCCTCGGACATAGCATCAATGTTTTATCCCTAGTGACAACAGCACATCCACAACCTTAGAACTTTCTCGTCACTCGTCCCGCATTTAATGGAGGCATGAACCCACTATCGAGCATAAATACTCCCTCTTGGAGTTAAGAGTAAAAACTTGGCCAGAGCCTCTAATAATAACGGAGAGCATGCAAGATCATAAACAACACATAGGTAATAGATTGATAATCAACATAACATAGTATTCTCTATCCATCGGATCCCGACAAACACAACATATAGAATTACAGATAGATGATCTTGATCATGTTAGGCAGCTCACAAGATCCAACAATGAAGCACATGAGGAGAAGACGACCATCTAGCTACTGCTATGGACCCATAGTCCAGGGGTGAACTACTCACTAATCACTCCGGAGGCGACCATGGCGGTGAAGAGTCCTCCGGGAGATGATTCCCCTCTCCGGCAGGGTGCCGGAGGCAATCTCCTGAATCCCCCGAGATGGGATTGGCAACGGAGGCGTCTCAGTAAGGTTTTCCGTATCGTGGCTCTCGGTACTGGGGGTTTCGCGACGAAGACTATATGTAGGCGGAAGGGCAAGTCAGGGGGCCACACGAGGGCCCCACACAACAGGCCGGCGCGGCCAAGGCCCAGGCCGCGCCGCCCTAGTGTCCGGTGATAACCCACAAGTATAGGGGATCGCAATGGTCTTCGCGGGAAGTAAAACCCAATTTATTGATTCGACACAAGGGGAGGTAAAGAATACTTATAAGCCTTAACAACTGAGTTGTCAATTCAGCTGCACCTGGAAAAGCACTAGTAACAGGGGTGATGTGAAAGTAGCAGTGATATGAGAGCAGTAGTAATAGTAATACAGCAGCAGTAATAGTAATATGAGAGCAATGGCACCAGAAGACAGTTGATACTACTTCCGATGACATGTAGAACAAGTATATGATGATGAAAGATGGACCGGGGTTCCCAGCTATCTACACTAGTGGCAACTCTCCAATAACAAGTGTTGGGTGAACAAATTACAGTCGGGCAATTGATAGGATTGAAATAGCATTAAGACAGAATATCAAGATCATTAATCATGTAGGCATGTTTTCCAATTATAGTCGTACGTGCTCGCAATGAGAAACTTGCACAACATCTTTTGTCCTACCAGCTAGGTGGCAGCCGGGCCTCAAGGGAAACTACTCGGATATTAAGGTACTCCTTTTAATAGAGTACCGGAGCAAAGCATTAACACTCCGTGAAAACATGTGATCCTCACATCACCGCCATCCCTCCGGTTGTTCCGATTTCGTCACTTCGGGGCCTTTGGTTCCGGACAGCGACATGTGCATACAACTTGTAGATACAATCTAAGCAATAAGTATAGAGCTTAAATCTAAGATCATGCCACTCGGGCCCTAGTGACAAGCATTAAGCATAACAAGATTGCAAGCAACAATAACTTCATAAACTTTGTAGATAGACAATCATAATGTAACAATCCATCGGATCCGCACAAACACAACACCGATTACATCGGATGAATCTCAATCATGTAAGGCAGCTCATGAGATCATTGTATTGAAGTACATGGGGGAGAGAATACCAACTAGCTACAGCTAGAACCCGTAGTCCATGGGGGAACT
>NC_061513.1:358349777-358460868 GCF_022539505.1 Lolium rigidum | reverse complement strand
GGCAACTTTTTCGGCTCGATGATTTACGAGACTGCTCCATCATCGCAAGTGTTTGCTTTTTCGCATATCGAAGTTGTTGTCGAAGATCATTCAATTCTTGCGACAAGGTATCATCGACAGTGCAGTATCGATAGCAGTTCTCTCAGCGCGGGAAGAAGGCGAAGCATTGGAAGGAGTAGGAATTGGAGTATAGTTATCAAATATCAACTGAAATTTAAAACAGAACAACATTAAAAAACGAGGCAAAGATAGAGTTCTTCATTAATCTCTCGAGAATAATTACAAGGGCACTACGGTGGAGCTAGGGAAATACGTGTCGCCAAAAGACTACTTTGGCGACAAGAGCAAAAGAAGCAAAAGAAAAACAGAGGCATGCAACTAGACCTCCGGCCTTGACGAACTAGGAGTCGACGTTGGCTGGATCCCGAGATACGCCAAGATTTTCTTCGTATTGGGCTTGGCCGCCTTCATCGGTGACTTCCACCTCGGCCTGTTCTATCGGATCGGTGTCGCCAACCTTCGTCCGGTCGAGAGTCCGTCGACTCGTCGGCAACCGAGAGCAACGGTATTTTCAACGGCTACCTTCATGTTCTCATGGCGCAGCTTCAGCCCAAGATCTTCCGATGTATTGAACATCTTGGCGAGGTCAAGGAAAGTCGAAGGTTCCTCTTTCTTCGGGAAGAAGTAGGGGAACAACGCCGACAAAGCCCCACTGGCATTGGCCACGCCTTCACGAATTTCGCGTCCATGGGACTCTAGAAGAGAAAGTGCGTCAAGAAGAGGGTCATTGACAGGCTTTTCCGAGTCAAAATCTTGGTTGGTTTGGGCTGCCACACAAGAAAGAACATTAGTCAAAAACCAAGAAACAAGAAGTACAAACAAAATAGAAGGGACAAGTGATATTACTCGGTGTACGTCGACTTTGCGAATTCAGACGCTTGATGATCCCTTGTTCTCGTGCAACTCGTGCAGATTTTTGCTCGTGCAAGGCGGATTCAGCATCTTTGAGCCTTTGCTGCAATTCTTCGACACTAGCAGCCTTTGCTTTGGCATCATCGGCTTCGGCTACGGCTTCGCTAGCGGCAAGCTCAGCTTTCTTGCGAGCCGTTTCACTTTTCTCAAGATTCCGAGAAAGTATCTCGGCACGTTGGTTAGCTTCCGCAAGTTTTTACGTTGAGAAAGGAAAAGGAAGAGAAGAAAGATCAAAAATAGCGACAAGCGAAGCGAGTAAAAAACCAAGGAAAAACGAGCAAGTATAAAAGTCGTCACCTTCGGCTCTGTCTGGCATACTCGCGGTACCCAATAAATTGGGACCCAATGCGGATAAGATCCTTGATCATAGGCTGTCAAAGAAGAAGGAAAGAAGGGGAAAAATTTCGGCATTACACAAAGTAAAGGTCCACAAAAGCAAAATAGAGGAAATATAGATCTCGATAAACTTACATCATCCAAGGGCTGCGAGGAAGAACTGCCCAATTGAGGAGGAGGCTCAACGATCATTTCAACCCTTGCCCTTTTTGGCGAAGGGACAAGGGGGCTCGATGGTGGAGTAGTAGTGACGACGTTTTGTTGGGGAGGCGATGTTTCATCTCCTTCAACTAACGTGTCCGAAACAAGCACGGTACGTGACGTGCTGGTCCGAGGAGCTACGTCGATGATCGGTACTTCTTCCTCATCACTAGTAAAAAAAATCGACAGTACAAAAAGCAAGACAGAGTTAAATCTTTCGAGTACATCAAAAAGAGGAGGAGAGATAAAATTGACTTACGAGCTGATGAGGGACTCAAAATAAGGATCATAAGCTGCCTTCGGATCAGAAGGAACAACTTCTTCGACCTTAGAAATGCCAGAATCCTCGACTTCAGTCCTTTTCCTTTTGTTCTTCGGAGAAACAGCAGGGAGGAAGGGATTCGGTCGATTCACTAGCTTCGGACTCAACCTCTCTCTCATGAGAAGCCGCAGATTTGTGAGAACCCGCGACTTCACTTTCAGGGACAGAAGAGCCTTGAGTATCGTCGGCAACGACGGTCATTTCTTCGACTTCTCCACCCTCAGGAAGAGGAGGAAGGGAAGTTATACTAGGATGGTCCTGAAAAAATAGGAAACCAAAGAAAACGTAAAGAGATGACAATACAATGAGATGCGGGAAAAAAGGGTGCAACAAGATAAAAACGCGGAAAGACAAAATACCTTGGGGAGTGGATTGGTGGAGCTGTATGGTTCCACGCGACAAGAAGAAGGAACTGGATCTTTGCCCAGGCGAGAAAGTCTTCGAACCAACTTCTCCAAGTCCTTGGTGGAAAGGTTACCGGAGATTATGTTGGCGTCATTTTCACCAGAGTACGTCCAAAGGGGATTTTTGCGAGCTCGAAGAGGCTGCACTCTAATCCTAAGGAAGTAAGCGAGTGATTTGAACACCGGATAGCTCCTCGCCTCGAGTATTTTGAAGGCGGCGAATGCGAGACATGAGCGCCTCTGTCGCCTTTTTCTCTTCCTCGAAGCTTCGGCATCCCGGGAGCGACGGCGCTGAATTTTGGCACTCCCGTCGAAGGGAATTATGTTGTGCTCAACGGAGTTGGCGCTTTCTTCGTGAATGTAAAGCCACTTCTTGCGCCATCCTTGGACGGAATCGGGAAACTTGACGTCGAAATAATCGACATCGGTACGAATACGGATAACAACGCCACCTATGTTATAAGTGACGTTGTGGGAGCCATTGCGGCGGAGGCGGAAGATGCGTTTCCAAAGAGCCCAATTAGGAGCGACTCCAAGAAAGCATTCGCAAAGGGTGATAAAAATAGAAATGTGAAGGATGGAATTGGGGGTCGGATGATGCGGCTTGAATCCCATAGACAAAGAGAAGACCGCGGAGGAAATCATGGATTGGGGTAGAGAGGCCGCGGATAAGATGATCAACGAAACTAACCCGATACTCCATTGGAGGCTTGGGATAGCTTTCTTCACCGGGAAAGCGGATGGCGCCTTCCTTCTTCATCGGGCCAAGCCTTTTCATCAGGTTGGCGTCTTGGTTGGAGATCTTGGATCTCTCCCACTCAAGATCTTCAGCGGCCATCGCGGACTGCGGAGTGCTGTGGCGGGTCAAACGCGCACGCGGCGGCATCCACGGAAGCGGATTGAGCAATGTATGCGAGAGCGGGAAATCGGCGAAGATTGGGCGCAGAGGAAGATTTGCGAAGAGGAACAGGTGAGCGGCGCAAGCGAGGGGATGAACGGAGGTTGAAGACAGGTTTATATAAGAATTGGGTGAAGCAGTGTACCGTTGGATGAGGAAATCGTGTGGTGAGAATTGATTTTCTGGTTACAAGGGCAAAAAAGTATTTTTATCGGGAATAGGCGTTACCGCACGAGCACCGGAAAAAGCGGAGGACGTGTGTCCCCCATTTGCACGACGTGTCAACATGGTGGGAACGATGGACCCACAAAGCGAGAAAAATATCGACCGGTGATAGAGTTGAAGAAAATTTGACAAGGGAAAATATGTCGACAAGAGAAAGGAGAATGGCGACAGGATAAGTTATTTGAATGCATCGGGAGCCTTTGGTCAGAAACAAGTTTTTGCCCAAATGCTCGGGGGCTACTTCGAAAAAAGAAAACTTTCGACAATGGCAAATATAGAAAATGTTGAGCCTACAGTCAAGCACAAGTTCTTGGCTGTAGCCTCGGGGGCTACTCCCATCAGGAGCACTGTTCGCGCACCCGATAAAAAAAAAAAAAAAAAAAAAGAAAGAGAGAAGAAGAAGGAGGAAAGAATATCAAGAGATAATGGCAATATAGTGACAAGGTGGACTAAAATGTTGAGCCTACAACCAAGCACAAGTTCTTGGCCGTAGCCTCGAGAGCTACTCCCATCGGGAACGCTGTTCGCGTGCCCGATGAAATTAACAAAGGAAAAATAGAACAAGCAAGAGAGTATATTTCGAGTTATCATTAACTCTCCATATACTCCCATCGGGAAAGCAATATAAGTCATATTTGACTCAATAAAATGTGCCATTCCAACAGTCGGAAAAGCACTCGACAATATATTCTCGAACGCCGAAGTTGCGATCAATTTCGAATGCCGCAAAATTGCGAAGGTAAGACCCCGGACCTATTCTCGCCGGGCGTGGCATCGCCGAAGACTGCGCTCTGCTACTTTTATCCGTATCAACGGATACGAAGAAAAATCCTAACGGACGCGTTAGGTACTCGATAAATTTAACCGGGACTCGACGGAATGGTAAGACCTTAAGCGGCGCCCGTCGAAGTTTACACCGAGTATCCCGAAATCATGTCCGGGGACGTGATTTTGAAGTAGGTTTTTGCGGATTGCCACTAGAGCAGTTAACTAGTACCTGATCCGTCAGATGAACTAGCCCCAACTACCAATATCCCTGTACAATATAGAATTTTATGAGAAAAAGTATGAAAGTTAAGAGCTTTCGAGTAAAAATAAACAGTGGAGATTTTCCCTGATTCTTACGATTCAAGCAAAATCTCGGGGGCTACTGACATAGGCATCCCAAATGGGCCTGCCTAATATAGTACCCGGGGTTTATTGAAGGCCCACTACCCGAAGAATAAGAAGACTCGACAGCCCAAGATGTATTTAAGGAAAAGATAGAGTTGTAGTAGGAAGTGTTATTTGTAAATCTGGCGGGATGAGTTAGAAACCGTCCCGGACTCTGTAATCCTTGTATAGCACGAATCCCTCGGCTCCACCTATATAAAGGGGGGGTCGAGAGACGAGAAGATCATCAAATCATTATCTGCAAACCCTAGTTTTCATATTCGTCGAGTACTTTTCGGCTGAAACCTTCGAGATCTACTTGCCCTCTACTTCTAACTAAACCCTAGCCTATAATCCATAGGCATTGACAAGTTAATCCCTTGTCACTCGTGACCCCACTTCGTATGCTCTTCGGTCTTCTGGAAGCTCCGTGGAAAAATAAGACCCTGGGCGTTGATTTCGTCCAATTCCGAGAATATTTCCTTTGTAGGATTTCTGAAACCAAAAACAGCAGAAAACGAATCGGCGCTTCGGCATCTTGTCAATAGGTTAGTGCCGGAAAATGCGTATAAATGATGTAAAGTGTGTATAAAACATGTGAGTATTGTCATAAAAGCAGCATGGAACATAAGAAATTATAGATACGTTTGAGTCGTATCACTCCTATTACAATTGATACTTATAATTCTGAATTCGATGATTCTGAACTTGATGATGAACCTATGCATGTTTTTTATATTAGTGATCATGAGTGGGAAAAGCACACTTCTTTTGATATTGAAGATCTCTGGGACACTAATTCTAAAAATGATGATGTTAATAATTGCCATAGTATTAGTACTATACATGTTTCTTCCCATGATGATATAGAAAGCTCTAAGCTTGGGGATGAGGTGTTTGAAAATCCTTTTGCTACTGATGATTATATGTTTGATACATCTCCTTCTAGTAACAATGATGGTATGTTTACGAGATGAGCACACTTTGGAAGATAACTATTCTATTTCTTATGATGACACTATGCCTCCAATCTTTGACAATTATTATAAAGAATACTATGACATAGGTTATAATTACAGTCATCCTCATGAAACTTGTCATAGTTATGGAGGAATTACCCAAAACCATCTCTCTAATATACAGCTTGTCTATCATATTCAAGTTCGTTATGGTGATTGTGATATTTTCAGTCCATCTACTATTGAGGATAAAATTCATTATGATTATTCTATGCCTCCAATTTATGATGATTATAATGATGGATGTGATAGTTTTACTCCCACTATTACTAATAAAATTGATTATGCTTGTGTGGGGAGTAATGATACTTTTATGCATGTGGATCATGATAAGAATGCTTTATGTGATAGCTATATTGTTGAGTTTATCAATGATACTACTAAAAATTATTATGAGAGAGGGAGACATGGTTTTATATATCTCAATAATATTAAGTCACCTCTCTTTTTGTTGAAAATTTTGAAGTTGCACGGGCATGGAGGTTTGGCACACGGGTGCATATGGTCTGGTTATCTGGACCACCAAAATATGCTCCAAGATATGTGCTGGACGCAATAATGAGTCAGATACGAGCTGTCATTATTGGCTTATACAGGTGCGGTATTTACAGTTCTACGTCATGGGGCCCGTGACTATGCGATGTCAGAAACGGAGCACGACGGGAGCCGAGCGGGATGCGCTTGAGCCCGTAACCTGGACCGCTGGAACAAATAGCAAGCTGTCAGCTGGACGGTGGTGCTGTTTCGTGGGCGTTGACTCCTGTGTGACACTAAAACAAGAGATTAAACCAACCAATTACGAGGACCTGGATTTCCAAAAAAAAAAATACTAGGACCTGGAATCGATGCGCCCAGTCCACAATTCATGAGCACGATTTATGACCACGAAATCAATCGACACTGTAGGCAAAACAGTTCATGATAAACACAAAACGTGGAGTCCAATTATGTTCAGATTGCGATTTAGTACTTCGCACAAAAAGATTGAGATTTAGTTGGTGTTCATGTCTACATGGTTAGAAATCTGATACTTCTAAAAAACAATGGTTAGATATCAGGTATACATCAATTGTTTGCCGGGCTGCGTTGTCTTACCGTCTGCGTTGGAGGATGCCGAGGCGGCGGCCTCGGGTAGGTGGCTGTGAGCCGGGACGGCGGCCCCGGAAGGCGGTGCGACAACATCTCTATGGTGTAGGGATGCGGCTTGTTACGACTTGGGTGGCGACCCTGGCCGTGTGGGCGGTAGGGTCGTCAGCTCGCTCGGACGCGTCCTAGAGGGGACGGTCAGACGTTATGTCGGGGCGGCGACCCAGGATGAGTTGGTGTGATGTCCGTGGTCTGCGGCCGTTTGCCCTGTGCAACTTGGGTTGCGGGTGGACGGTAAGTGGACGGTTCGTGCGGCGTTGCATCTCGAGAGCGGGCGGTGGTACGTCGGGGTTGCGGCCCCGGAAGGTGGTGGTCTTGGTGGACGTGCATGGCGCGACGGAGCAGCGGTATGTCGAAGCGGCGGCTCTGAATGTTCGTCATCTTCGAGGGTGCTTGACCTTGGGTCGCGTGGGCGATAAGGTGACTCTCGACGGTGGGCTTGGGCGGCAATGACAATGGTGTTGAGCATGGTTTGGTTGCTGCAAGACCGTGTTAGTCGGCTCCGTCCCCACGTGTCCGGATGTCTTCAGGTTGGCCTCCTCTTGCTGTGAAGTTGAAGTTGTCTTTGGGTGGTGTACGATGACCTTCGAGGGGCGGTCCGACGGTAAAGGTCCTTTTCGCCGCAGGTCTTGTGCATCTCCTCTCCGCGGCTTGTCGTCAGAATTGGAGCTACCGGCCTTTTCTTGGGGAGCCATCTGTTTGGCATAGGCCAACTCGAGCTTCGGGCGTTTGTGTAGCTTATGTGGGTAGCCAGGGTGGCTCGGTGTGCCTTCGCGGCGTCGTGTGGGTGGGTGTGGGCTTGACCCTGTCTTTGTAGGTTTTTGCCTGGTTTTTTCCTAAAAACCGGACACCTTCTGCTTAATTAATGGATGAGGCAAAGCTTTTCCTCCGTTTCAAAAAAAGTGACTGCGCGCGTCCATTTTCATCGGCCTGCGGACACTAAATCGGCCTCTGCGTCCGTTTGCATTGGGTTATGCCCAGCTGACTGACGCAATTTTTCCCCTAACAGTGTCAACGTCGGTAATGATGGTTTAACGTGTAGATTGGCGCATTTTCGCTGCTGTTTCGCGCACGTGGAAAGTGGCTTGCGCGCGATCGACGTTGCCCAGCCGTGCCAATATATGGTCGACGTCGGCGGGTGAGAAGGGCACACCTCAATACCATAGAAATCATCCATTGCCGAGCATTACCGCACGTGGGCTCGCCCTGTTAAGATGGTCCACCGCGCCTACCCGGATGATCCGGACCTTGCAGCCATCCACGCGGCGGAGGCGTTCACGGAGGAGCAGACGGCCGCGTACGGTCGCCAGGTCGACCAGCTGGAAGCCAACGCCGCCGCAGCGGTGGTGGATGTTGCGCATGCCAGGGCTGAGGCGGCGGGGTTGGACGGGGCGGAGTCGGCGGCGACCATGTCCCAACTCCAGGCGGAGCTCGCGGTGGCTAGAGCGGAACTCGTGGTGGCGATGGTGGTGATGGCAACGGCAAGAGCCGACCTGGCGGCGGCCTTGGCCGCCGACACCGTCGTCCACGCCATCGACGACGAGGACGACGACATGGGTTTCCTCCCTGACGACGAGGGTGCGAGCGCCGAGCAGCGGTCGGTGCTTGCGTCGTTCGAGACCCTCACAGAGGACGCTGACCGCCGTCAGGATCTGGAAGCAGAGTGGCAAGCTCGTGGCATCACGCTCGACATGAGGCATGCGTATGTGGGATCCGACCTGGCGGCGATCGCGTGGATGGGACGGGACCACGCGCGGATCGACTAGGAGAACCGCGAACTGGTGGAAGCCATCGCGGCGAGGGACGATGCGGTGGAGGCAGCGGCGAGGGACAGGGCCCGCTACCACAACGACCTATTGGCAGTGGCGGAGGAGGAGGTGGCACGTGCGATGGCGGCGAAGGAGCAGGTGCATGGCGGCGGCGGAGGACTAGGTGCGTGGCGGCGGAGGAGGAGCTAGCGCGCTTGACGTGTGTGAAGGCAGCGGAGGTGACGGTCAAGGAGGCGAGCGCGATGACGCAGAGAGTCCAATGGGAATCCGCTCTGACCAAGGCCATCGAACATCGCCGACGCGCGGCGCAAGGCGCTTCCGGGCGACGGTGCCAGCCCCTCAGATCACGCTGGCAGCCAACAGTAGATCGCGCGACTACTAGTAACCCTGGTAAATAGTAGACCGCGCTGGAATATCGCCCAGGATGTCGGCTCCTGTCTCCTCCCGGCGAAGGCCACGTGGCGAGCTCCACTGCTACGTCATGGGAACTCCACTAACGGCACTCTGGAGGACAACCTGCGACGGACGGTCTCCGGCCGCCGCCCTGCCGTCTAATGGCACCAGCGCGTCAACATCGCCGGTGCACTACCTGCAGGGCGACGTAGCCCCAACATTCTCCTGTCATTCATGCCGGCGGCAACCAGCCACCACTACTAATCTACTACGGAGTACCATGGATGTGCTCGGTGGGGAATCTGGTCGAGAGTCCAGTTGAGAGATGAGCATATGGGAGCTTCACGGCACAGAGAAAACATGTACGTCGCAATTAATGTTGGGCAGACGTGGGCCATTGCACTGTTCAAAAAACGCAACACAAACTGAAATACGCAACAGAATACTTCAGCCGGCACAGATCTCAATGCTAACTGTGGGTGCAGATTTCGAGATCATCTGGACCTGAGAGCCGAATCGAATTTCCGGAAGTTGCACTTGCTTTGTCTTTCTATGATAGTAGCTTCATGCTTCAATAATTTGTTTTCTTTCAAGATTCGTTTGCATAGAAAGTGGGTTAGACTTAAATGTGTTTGGTATTTGCTTTTTGATGCTCTCTTATATTCAACTCTCATCTTTATAAGAGCATCATGAAAATTATCATGCCTAGCTAAAAGGCTTTAAAGAAAAGCGCTCTTGGGAGACAACCCATTGTTTTATTTCTGCAATTTTTGTTTTATTTTTGAGTCAAGTTACTGCCTACTACTGTAGCAATATCTTTGTATCTTTATTTTCTTGCAATGTTGTGCCAAGTAAAGTCTTTGATAGAAAGTTGATACTAGATTTGGATTTATGCGCAGAAACAGATTTTTAGCTGTTACGAATTTGAGCTTTTCTCTCTGTAGAAAAATCTTAAAATTCTGAAAAAATTCATGAGTAATCCTCAGATATCTACGCAACTTTCATTCAACTGGAGCTTTTCCATCTGAGCATGTTAAGTGCCTCGAAAAAATTCGTCTTTACGGACTGTTCTGTTTTTGACAGATTCTGTCTTTTATTTCGCATTGCCTCTTTTACTGTGTTTGAGTGGATTTCTTTGCTCCATTAAATTTCAGTAACCTTGGGTAATGTCCAGAAGTGTTGGGAATGATTGTGTCCTTGCTGAACATGTGAATTTTTGATTATGCACTAACCCTCTAATGAGATTGCTTTGAGTTTGGTGTGAAGGAAGTTTTCAAGGATCAAGAGAGGAGGATGATATAATATGATCAAGAAGAGTGAAAAGTCTAAGCTTGGGGATGCCCCCGTGGTTCATCCCCATATATTCCAAGAAGACTCAAGCGTCTAAGCTTGGGGATGCCCAAGGCATCCCCTTCTTCATCGACAATTTATCGAGTCATCTCTAGTGAAACTATATTTTAATTCCGTCACATCTTATGCACTTTACTTGGAGCGTCTGTGTGCTTTTATTTTCGTTTTGTTATTTTCATTCTCTGAATAAATCGGGTCCTAGCATGCTTGTGTGGGAGAGAGACACGCTCCGCTTTTTCATTTGAACACTTATGTTCTTCGTTTTACTTTAATATTCATGGCGAAAGCTGAAAGCCTCAGCACTTATTGTTTATGTTTATGGCGAAAGCTGAAAGCTGCAGCACTTATTGTTATTTGGTTGGAAACAGAAAATGCTTCATGTGGTAGTTGGTATATTGTCTTGAATAATTTGATACTTGGCAATTGTTTTGAGCTCTCAAGTAGATCATGTTTAAGCTCTTGCATCATGTAGTTTAAACCTATTAGTGGAGAACTACCCTAGAGCTTGTTGAAATTTGGTTTGCATGATTGGTCTCTCTAAGGTCTAGATATTTTCTGGTAAAAATGTTTGAGCAACAAGGAAGATCAAGTCTCCAGGGACGCGAATTTGGGTTCTTATTATTTAAAAACAAAAATCACTGTAGGGGCTTCCCCTACCGTATTCCTTTCAAAAAAAAAAAGCAACAAGGAAGACAGTGTAAAGTATTATAATGCTTGCAATATATTCTTATGTAAGTTTTGCTGTACCAGTTTATAATTGTGTTTGCTTCAAACAAACTTGCTAGCCAAAGCCTTGTACTGAGAGGGAATGCTTCTCGTGCATCCAAAACCTTGAGCCAAAACCTATGCCATTTGTGTCCACCATAACTACCTACTATGTGGTATTTTTCTGCCATTCCAAGTAAATATTTCATGTGCTACCTTTAAGCAATTCAAAACTTTATTACTCCTTATTTGTGTCAACGTTTTATAGCTCATGAGGAAGTATGTGGTGTTTTATCTTTCAATCTTGTTGGGCAGACTTTCACCAATGGACTAGTGGCATATACATCCGCTTATCCAATAATTTTGCAAAAAGAGCTGGCAACGGGGTGCCCAGCCCCAATTAATTAACTTTCATTAATAATTCTCTTCACATGTTTTGCCCTGATTTATCAGTAACCAACTTAATTTTGCAATAGACACTCCTCCATGGTATGTGAAATGTTGGAAGGCACCCGAGGATTCGGTTGCCATGGCTTGTGAAAGCAAAAGGTTGGGAGGAGTGTCATCTATAAATAAAACTAAAATACATGTGTAAACAAAAGAGAAGATGGATGATCTACCTTGCTGGTAGAGATAACGTCCTTCATGGGAGCCGCTCTTTGAAAGTCTGTTTGACAAGGGGCTTAGAGTTCCCACTACCATTCGTTGACAACAACAAACACCTCTCAAAACTTTATTTTTATGCTCTCTTTATGATTTCAAAAACTTAAAAAGCTCTAGCACATGATTTAATCCCTGCTTCCCTCTGCGAAGGGCCTATCTTTTACTTTATGTTGAGTCAGTTTACCTACTTCTTTCTATATTAGAAGCAAACACTTGTGTCAACTTTGTGTGCATCATTTCTTATGTGCTTGCTTATTGCACTCATCATATTACTTTGTGTTGACAATTATCCATGAGATATACATGTTAAAAGTTGAAAGCAATTGCTGAAACTTAAATCTTCCTTTGTGTTGCTTCAAAACCTTTTATTAAGAATCTATTGCTTTATGAGTTAACTCTGATGCAAGACTTTTTGATGCTTGTCTATATGATTCAGTTGTTTAGTCATTACCTATTTGTCAGTAAACTATAGACCATTGCTTTGAGTCACTTCATTCATCTCATATGCTTTACAATAGTATTGATCAAGATTATGTTGGTAGCATTTCACTTCAGAAATTATTCTTTTTATCGTTTACCTACTCGAGGGCGAGTAGGAACTAAGCTTGGGGATGCTTCATACGTCTCCAACGTATCTATAATTTCTTATGTTCCATGCTAGTTTTATGACAATACCTACATGTTTTATTCACACTTTATAATGTTTTTATGCATTTTCTGGGACTAACCTATTAACAAGATGCCACGGTGCCGGTTTACGTTTATTACGTCTGTTTATTGCAGAAAAGGCCCAAAAACCAAAGTGCTCGGAAAAATGCAGAAAAATTACAGAAATTCTATTTCGCCAGAAGACCCACGGAGCCAGAAGGGCCAGGCCAGAGGAGGCCCACGGCCTCCTCCCCATCCACTAACGCGGCCAGGAGGGGGGCGGCACCGCCCAAAGGGGTGGGCCCCTCGGGCACCCCCTCGCACCGCCCTTTCGCCTATATTAAGCTCCTGCCTAAAAACCCTAAGGGGATCGACGATTTCTCCAGAAGAGTTTCGTAGCTCCGCCGCCACCAAAAACCCTAATTCGGGGGACAGAAGTCTCTGTTTCGGCACCCTGCCGGGACGGGGAATTGCCCCCGGAGCCATCTCCATCGACTCCATCGTCATCTTCATCGCTGTTGCTGTCTCCCATGATGAGGAGGGAGTAGTTCTCCCCCGAGGCTGAGGGCTCTACCGGTAGCTATGTGGTTCATCTCTCTCTCCCATGGTGTGATCTTTATGTGATCATGAGCTTTGTAATCTAGTTGAATATGTAGATGTTACTCTTGTCTATTATGCACTCTAGAGGTTACTTTAATATGAACTCCGGAGGCCAGAAATACTCTCTCCATCATGAGGCCAGAAATATGAGCTATGTGGTTCATCTCTCTCTCCCATGCTTGGGCAATACTCTCTCCATCATGAGGCCAGAAATTATATATGCGGTTTCGGTCTTTGTGAATTTCACTTGGAGGATAGAATTTAGAATAAAATAGAGGCATAATATCCTTCCAATCAAGAGAATGCCCATTCTTCAGCAGTTTATACCAATGCACCGCTTTACCAGACAGCGACATAGAGAATAGTTTCTTCCTAAATTCATCCATAGAAATACCTACACACTTGAATAACCCGCATAATTCATGTAAAAACAGTAAATGATCTCCAGGATGGACAGTTCCATCCCCTTCATAGCGGTTATCCACAACACGTTCAATAATTTTCATAGGTATTTTATATGGAATCACTTTCTCACCTGGCGCCTCATCCACTACCTTTGCAGTAGTAGTAGATTTTTCAAATAGGAATTCAAGAGAAGATCTCTCCATAATGAATTATAGCAGCAGGCAGAAATAAAAACAGCACGTACAGTAAAAGTTTTCCTTACCAATAACACTTACCAATAGCGCTTCACTCCCCGGCAACGGCGGCAGAAAATAGTCTTGATGACCCACAAGTATAGGGGGTGTATCTTAGTACTTTAGATAAATAAGAGTGTCGAACCCAACGAGGAGCAGAAGGTGTTGACAAGCAGTTTCGATGAAGGATTCACTGTAAATGCTCACATATAAGTTTTCAGGAGGTTTTGATATAGCAGATAAATAAAATACAAGTAAGTAAAATGCGAGAATAATAATTGCAGCAAGTGGCCCAATCCTTTTTAGCACAAAGGACAAGCCGGTTTGTTTACTTATGATGACCAAACATTCTTGAGGACACACGTGAATTTAGTCTAGTGCTTTCGCTTCATATAGTTGATTAATCTTCATTGTTTTGATAAGTGTTGTGTGGGTGAACCTATGCTAATGCACCGCCCTTCCTAGGACTAATACATACCTGTGATTAAACCCCTTGCAAGCATCCGCAAATACAAGAAAGTAATTAAGATAAATCTAACCACAGCCTTAAACTCTGAGATCCTGCTATCCCTCATGCATCGATATACCAACGGGGTTTCAGGTTGCTGTCACTCCGGCAACCCCACAATTAGCAAACGAATTCAAGATGCATTCCCCTAGGCCCATAAAGGTGAAGTGTCATGTAGTCGACGTTCACATGACACCACTAGAAGAATAACACCACAACTTAAATATCAAACCATTAAATATTACTCAACATAGTTCACTACTAACATTTAGACTTCACCCATGTCCTCAAGAACTAAACGAACTACTCACAAGACATCATATGGAACATGATCAGAGGTGATATGATGATGGATAACAATCTGAACATAAACCTTGATTCAACGGTTTCACTCAATAGCATCAATAACAAGGAGTACTCAACACCGGGAGAGTTTCCCCTATGAAATACTCAAGATTCAACCCTAGATGTTACAGCGGAGACGAGGTGCAGCGGTTGAGATGATGGTGTCGGTGGTGGAGATGATGATGATCCCAATGAAGTCCAGCTCGATGACGGTGACGATAGCTACGATTTCCTCCCTCCGGGAGGGAATTTCCCCGGCAGATTTCTGCCTGCCGGAGAGCTCTTTTCTCTCTGGTGTTTTCCGCCTCGAGGAGGCGGTGATGACTATCCTTGATGTTCCCCCGCACCTTAGGGTTTCTGGCAGATGAAGTACGCGAAAGGGCGATGGCTGAGGGGGTCGTGGGCCCCCTCCCCACGTGGCGGCGCGCCGGCATTGGTGGCCGCGCCGGCCCATGGGGAGGGCCCATGGCGGCCCTCCTCGGCCTCCCCTTTTGGCTGGCTCCGTCATCTGGAAAAATAGGAGCTTCGGTATATTTTCCGTCAATTGTTGATCTTCAGAAATATTGTATCCTGCCGGTGCTTTTTCCAGCAGAATTCTGACTCCGGTGAGTAATTCTCCAATAATCATGAAACATGAAAAATAGGTGAAATAACATAAGTATCATCTCTAAATATGAAACATATCAATGAATAACAGTAAATTATGATATAAAATACTGATGCAAAATGGACGTATCAAGGGGCGACCTAGAACACGGCGATCCCCATGTCCATCCGCGACTTCGGCAAGCCGCTCGTGGACCTCACCGACGACGGCGAGGCAGGACCAAGCGGCTTGGTGAAGGACGAGCCCGTCGACGAGCGCGCCAAGCAGGAGGTCGTCACCGAGGACATGTACAACTTCCACCAGTACTACGACGCCTCCGGCCGCCGCAAGTACTTCTATATTAGGTTTAGTTTAAGTTTAGTCAAATTTCGTTCGAATCTATGTAAGTTTGGACGAATCTAATCGAAACTCGCTTAATTTTAAAATTTAAGAAATTTTGTTTGGGGGACGCGACTGGGGAGCGACGTCCCCCAAACGCGGCACAAACGAAACACGTCTCCCAAACGCTCAGTCCGATGCGGTTTGGGGGATGGTTTGGGGGACGCGACTGGAGATGCTCTAAGACTCGGCGGGCACCCAGTAAACAAAAGCGTGACAAGAGTCCTATCCACCGACTGTTGCCCCTCCCAAGAGTACCAAAGGTTCCTCCCACCGTGCTTACGATCGTACGGAAGAGGAAAATGACGCCATTGCAAAGAGCCAACTGCATGCACATTTTCATAAGGAAAAACCCGAGCCCCCAGCGCCATACACCGAGAAGAAAATAGAATGTGCTCTTGATTTTCTTAACACACCATCGCAATATGAGTTACACGAGAAGAAGGATGACTATACACACACAGTTGCGAAGGAAATTGAGCAGATCAAAGAGCTAGCGGGAGCAAATCATCAACTAAAAGTGTAGCCGGTTAGAAATCAAGTACAAAAAGTGCACCCATCAAGCCCCAGCAAGCGACATGAAGCAGAAAAAGAAAGGACGTTTCCTAGCTCGGAGAACAGGCCAAACAATCGATCCCACCCCTCAAGGTGTTAAATGTTTCCTTGGTGTACCAGCGGCAGTGTGGTTTCGATATGGAAGCAGTTGCGAAGCTAGCGGCTGAAATGAATTGTAATGTGGAGGAATTGCTGAGTTCCCAAGATACTGCACTACCCTTTGGTGATATAGCCCCTAAATTTGTCTACGTGGCCATCTTGGTCAGAAAAAGAGGCTGCAAGAACTGCCAAAGCATATGCGGAATTTGCATCAGTGGTACCTTGATGCGTGCAAGGTGGACCAAACATATATCATAGCGAATATCCCAGAAGAATATTACTTCCGGAGGGAGGATCTCCATATTCAGATTTGCGAACGCTGGCAGTTATTCAATTTAGACGCCCTCAACAAATCTCTCATGAGTTGCTATTGCTTGTAAGTTGTTGAATTCATTGTCTACATATAATTTCATGTTTATTGCATGTAATTATACTCATTATATCCTTTTGTACTCTGTTATGCAGAATGAAGATCGAGCATTGCAAAAGAAGGCATATATACAATATTGGGTTTATTGACCCAGATAAAGTACATCGTGACACGGTAAGGGATAACCCCAATGATACGGGGGCAAACCTTCAGGTTTTTAATGGAGCAACATTTATGTGATTCAATATTGTTTCGGTACAACTACAGGTGAGAGTCTTATTCTGTTGTACACATACAGTTTTTCTTACTTGATGTTAAGTGTAATTCACAATGTATATACAAACATGTGCAGTTTTTAGTGGATTCTGCTAGACATTCAAGTTGATAAGGGAATAGTTGAAGTAAGGGACCCATTGAATAGATGCCTGAAAGGGTTCCGCAACTTGCAGAACTTGCTCCCGAGGTAATTTCAATCATTTTCGCTCTCTTTCGTGAGATATCAGGTAATTATACACCCATTCAATCATTATTTTGCCTGGCAGGTTTTGGACAGGGTTCAAGAGGATGGTCAAGGGTAGTAACTTCACAGAAAAGCTAACGTTTACTCCTGTATCATGCGCCCAGCAGCCACATGGGACGAATCTATGTAGATATTATGTTTGCGAGTTCATTCACATGTTAAACACTGAGAACGACGATTGTAGATTTAACGTAAGCAATACATTCACAACTTTAATTTATTACCGTTAATATTTCGTTATTAAGATTGATATATTCATATTGATCTCATTTTCCTATATAGGTCGAGTTCATGCGGGAGAAGCTCCAACCACACCTACTAGGAACTTGTTTAGCTCAAATAGGCGCTTCTGATGATCCCGTGTAATAGTTCGAATACACAGTGGGCTTTAGTCTCGGTAGTCTTAAGCTCCATGTATGTAAGGGGAATCTACGAATAGACTTTTGCTTCGAATATTTGTTTGCTCGATCTATATATAATGCATGAACGTGTACAGCTTCTATTAGCGTACAAATATATAAAAAATATTTTAAAATGAAACAAAAGGGGGTGGCTGCACCCCTGCCCCCTGCCGAATGCCTCCTAAACCCTAAACCCGAAAGGAGCAGCATCCTGCGCGCACCACGTGGGGGACCTTTTATCTCGGTCTGTGTTACCAGCCGGGATAAAATGTGGCGTCGTCTGCGCGTCCCGCGGTGGCCACATGGTGGATTATATGTTTCGGTTGGTAAGCGGACCGGGACAAATGGTTGGATCTTTTGTCCCGTCTCCGTTATCCTGATTGGCTAGCCGGATAAAAATCTCTTACAGACTACTAGAATAATAGGCATGTTCTGTACTAGTGGGACCCAAGATGATTTCATGCATGCATTGCCGCGTCCCCGAGAAGGCAATCTTGTACTACGATGGAATGACAAACAGGTTACATTTTGCCTCGAGAACGCAAACTTCTACGTACGTGGACTCTGGACTGTGTAAGTACCATACACAAAAGCATGGAAATTGAGGGAGTCATTGATAGTGAGATAGTATAATTGCCTTCTGTTGTAACCGGTAAAATCCCATACCCTACGCCTTACTCTGTGACAAAAAAGAAATTTGAAAAACAAATACGCCCGAAGCATGGAAATGGAGGGAGTATCAATGGTAGTGAGATAGTATAATTGCCTTCTCTTTTTTACACTTTTTTTTTTGACAAAAGACAGTGGGGAAGATCCCCACTGTGTCATTTTTCATTTTTTATAAGAACACATATGTACATCAGATACTGTTACAAGGATTCATAATAGATCTAGCCAATCCTGCAAGCCTTCCTTAAGACTAGGCTTAATTCTATGTCGAATAGTACCAATACTAACTTTAAAATGATCAAAGCATGCTAATAGATCTCTACTGTCATGTTCAAAGATGATATTATTTCTATGTATCCAGATACTCCAACAGCCTGCAATCAAAATTTCCTTGAAATAAACATTATCAGATCGTCTTTGTCCATCAATCATCATGTTGATATGATCCATATCTTCATTCCACTCCATGCCAATCTTCCACCATAGATTTCTGCTAAAATCACAATGAAAGAATAGGTGTGCCATCGTTTCAACTGCATGATCATCACATAATACACATCTGTTGCATTGCACATAAAATGATTTTCTTTCCATCATTTCCTTGGTGTTCAGCCTGTCATGAGCCAATAACCAGAAGAAGAATTTTTGTTTCGGCAGACAGGCAGATTTCCATATCCATTTGAATGGTAGAGGAGCCAGGGGATGATTAGATAATCTATTATATACCTTCTTAACAGAGTATGATTTCTCATTCATCGTCAATTTCCATTGATCATGGGAGTTGGCATCATGACTGACTGACATCAGAATTTGACCAAGCTCATAGCATTGCTGAGCAGCAATGTTTGATAGTGGGATATTAAATAGATTATATATATCTTCCATGGCTATATATCTTGCATCCTTAACAGTAACCATCTTATTCTTAGAAAACGAGAACAGATGAGGAAATTTATCTTTAAGAATCTGATCATGCCATTTGTCATGCCATAAAAAAATGGTCTGTCCAGCCCCAATATTACAGAGTATCATATCTTTGAATGAGGTAACCAACGATGTACAGTCCTTCCACCAAAAAGATCCTTTCTGATGATTTGCTTCAGGTAGTTTCCCATTCTGATAATATGCAGCCCAGACTAAATTAACCCATGGAATATCATGCTTGTTGTAGAACTTATATAAATTTTTCATTTGTAGAGCCTTATTCTGCTGCCTCATGTCTAAGACACCAAGTCCACCAGATGCCTTGGGCTTACAAACATTCTCCCAACTAACCAGACATTTGCCTGACTTATGTATATCTCTTCCATGCCATAAAAATGTTCTGCATGCTTTTTCCACATGATCAATATGAGTGTAGTGAACTTTCATTGCACACATGGCATGATTTGGCATAGCAGAAATAACAGCTTTGATTGTGACCAACCTGGCACTGTATGACATCATATTAGATAGTCCAGATAATCTTTTGTCAACTTTGCAAATCATAGGCATGAGATCCTCCACTTTAGGTCTGGTAGTGCCCATCGGTAAACCAAGGTATGTAAATGGTAGAGCTTCTATTTTACATCCAAATATATGTGCAAGTTCCTGTACTTTCTGCTGGCTTGTATTAATAGGAACCATAGATGATTTATGAAAATTTATTTTGAGGCCAGTACTAATGGTAAATTTCTCCAAAATTTCTTTCATAATCACAAGTTGAGGTGCTGCAGCCGGCATAATAAGCAATGTATCATCTGCATATTGGATGACAGGATAATCCTGATCATATGAGAAATCAAGTGGTAGTTCCAAAATTCCTTCATGCCAAGCTTGGTTGATAATAATCTGTAATAGCTCAGCAGTAATAACAAATAGCAACGGTGATAAGGGATCACCTTGCCTTACACCTCTAGTGCATCTAATATTTTTTCCAGGCACACCATTTAGAAGAACTGATGTGGAAGCACTTGTCAAAATACTCTTGATCCATGCTATAAATCTGTCCCCAAATCCAAGATGTTTGAGCATATTAATAATCGCAGAATAATCCACCATGTCAAATGCCTTTTCAAAATCCAACTTGATAAGCACAATCTCTTTTCTTGATTTGTGGCAAAGATGTAGATATTCAAAGGACCAATTCAAACAATCCTGTATGGTTTTATTCTTAATGAAGCCATATTGGTTCCTGTGCAATATAGGAATTATAACCTTCTGCACACGATTGGCCACTAATTTTGTGATGATCTTTATAGCCATGCTGACTAGTGATATTGGTCGAAAATCATTAGCAGACATAGGATTTGTAACCTTTGGTATTAAAGTGATATAAGCAGTATTGAGACTCTGAATATCCACTTCATTATCATAGAATTTTCTACAGAGATCATAAATGTTTTCCTTGACAATATGCCAATACTTTTTCATAAATCCCCCATTAAAACCATCAGGTCCTGGCACTTTATCATTTGGCATGTGCTTGATAACTTCATCAATCTCTTCATTGGTAAATGGGACTTCCAAGCATGATAGATCATTATGTGGGACCAAATCATTTAGATCAAACATCATATTTGTGTTACTGACAGTTCCCAGTCTCTGTTTGAAAGCTTTCCATAAAATAGCAGCCTTTTGATAGTGCTCAGTGATATATCTACCATCTTCATCCATAAGGCTAGCGATATAATTGTGTCTATAATTTCTAGTAGCAACTGTATGGAAAAATTTAGTATTTTCATCACCCAATTTTGCCCATCTAATATTTGCTCTCTTCCTCCAGTAAATCCTTTTAGCCTCAATAAGCTTGCCTTGGTGCTTCTTTAATATTTTCCTGAAATTTGCTTCAGCAACAGATAATAACCTCTGATCCTCAAGTCCATCAAGCAGAGCTAGGACAAAACTGCAGTTGTTTATTGTGGTAGTTAATTGAGATAGATTTTTGCTCCATTTCTTAATACCATATCTTAGTGACTTGAATCTTGCAGTGATATCTTGAGCAGAATTCCTGTATAGGCCATTATTGCACCAATATTCAGATACAACCTCATTAAGCCCTTCAAATTCAAGCCAAAAATCCTCAAATCTGAAAATATTTGATTTTGGAATATATGTGCCAACTTCAATCAAGATGGGTATATGATCTGATCCAATATGTGACATAGGAGTAGCCATGGTATTAGGAAATGTAGTGGTCCACCTTGGTGATGTGAAAATCCAATCAAGCTTTTCCAACAAAGGAGATGACTGCATATTACTCCATGTGAACTGCCTTCCTTTAAGTGGGATTTCTTCAAGATCATGCAATTGAATAAGGGAATTGAACAACATCATATTATTATAATTTCCACCTGGTCTGTTACGATCTTCATTACTACGGATCATGTTGAAATCGCCAAGTATCATCCATAGATCATATGGTGCAGAATCAAGATTTTGCAGCCAGTTAACAAAGTTATTTCTTCCCTCAACATGACAGGATGCATAGATATTGGTGATATACCATGTTTCACCCGATAGGTTGCAAGTCAATTTGACTGTAATCTGAAATTCAGAGCAACTAATGACAGTTCCACTAAAAGCATTACCATTCCAAATAGTGATCAACCCCCCAGAATTACCCACCGATGGCGAGTAAATAAATTGGTTCAATCTTCGGGGACAGAAATTTCTGATATAAGCATTGTCGAAAACCTCTCTCTTAGTTTCTTGCAGGCACACAATATTACAATTACTTTCAGAGATTTTATTAGAGAGATCATCCCATCTGTCCTGCGAGTTCACTCCTCTAATGTTCCAATCTAAAATAGTCCAATGTCTGTATCTATCCATGTAAACTGATAGAGAGAAGATTTTGCATGGATAACAAATATTGCATCCAAGATAGAGGAGAAAAAATACGATCCAGGACCCGTCCATACCGTCCTGTAAGCCAGTCTATCCGAACAGAGACCAGATTTAAACAGCCAGACAATTGGATGACATGTCTAGCATGTGTCATGATATGGTATGAGACATAACTGTGGTCTAGTATAATAAAATACAGATACAACAAAGAAAATATCATCACATAGTCTGCTGGCATCACTGATAAAATTGTGATAGAAAAAAGATTGTTCTGGGATAATCGGCCTAATGATTTGAATTCAAATGGAGGAACATCAATATGTAGGAATAAAACAAACGAACTAAGGATAAAGGTACAGATATATGCCCTGTACCAGGCCATGAAAAACTGACGATTACACACTATCATCAGAACTCTCTGCATCCAAAATCTCTTTAGTTACCATAGCAGATGGTAACTTGCAGTGACTAGTACCAATGGCTTGAATCGTTGAAATAGGAAGATGCGGTGGCGGCGCTGCCTTGTTATTGACAACTTCTGCATTAAAGTGAGCTTCCAGATTAATCTTGATTTCTCCATTAGGCCTAATGGCAGTTCTTTTGCTAGCAACCACAGCAGATGTGCCTTCAGATTCTGTATTCATAACCATATTGTCCTCCTTCTGTTTGGCCTCAGCAGCACTTTTTGCATCATAGAATCCAATTTTTATGCCAGCAATCCTGTCACTCCTCCTAACAGCAAGTACATCAACTGGCGCTTTATTTTTCCCTTTTTTCTGCTTTCTTGTACTAGCCGGAGCCCTAGGAATATTCAGGTCAGGAACAGTGTCATCAGAGATGACAGTGTTTTCAGACTTATCAAGAACAGCACTAGGTTGGTTGATATCAACCTGCAGAAAGCACCTTCTCCTACCCTCATTGGGCCCATCCAAATCTATAATATTACAATTTGCAGCCATGATCTGATATCCATTCAGTCTAGGTATGATGTCGACGAGCATTGCCAACAATACTATTTATGAGCCCTTTCAAAGCAGAAACTGGCTCAACAGATTGAATGATTTCTATAATATCCTCTTCTGTATTGCTAACAATTCCCTGTGGTGGAGTTATAGGTGCAACCTCAATATTCAGATCTTCAGCAGCTGGAGCCGCATGTCCATGTCCAGGTGCAGCAGGGGCAACATGCCCAGCTTGATCGTTCAACTCCATATCATCATTATGTACCATATGCTCCCCATGCCAGAAATCATCATGAACAATAGGAAGCGGATGTGGATTGGCACCATCTGGTGGGAGAGGATCCTCATCTCCTGCAACTGGCCCAAGCATTCTCGTAGCAAGCAATACAAGAGGGCAAGTCCATGAGTCAGCATTCCCATCCTCAGTGAGATTTCTAATAACAACCATGCTCATAGGTAGAGTATCCACATTGTAGGCCCTAATTTTGACTAGGATACGTGCTTTGTTAGATAGATCCTTGTTCCATACTAAGAATCTGCCATATGGAGAGACAGTTCTGACAATCATATCTAGATCCCAACACTCATGTGGATAATTAAGCAACATGATCCAAACATCATGCGTGAGCACAGTAGATCTACGATTAATCCCTCTATCCTGTTCAACAAATCTGAGTATGCTATCACCCACAGGAATAGGGCTAAGACTAACAGCAGCATCACGATCCGTAACAGATGCAAATCTGACAAAAGCAGAACCCATAGCACAAGGAGACATAGACCTGGCCTCAAGCCCTAGAACTTGCAGCTGATGATAGATAGTTTGTGTAATAATCTCAAAGTGGTTCTGACCAACCTCGGGTACCAGAGAAGCAATGGCCCAATCATCACAGATGAGTGGGAAATCTCCACCTAGAACCACATATCCACGTTGAGTTCGCAGCGGTCCAGGTGGAAGTGCAGCCATGCCGGGAGGCACATGCGGGAACGGATCACATGCATAGTTGGCCATCGTCGCCGGTGAACTCTGCTCAGACGGCGGCACAGCACCACCAGATGTAGGCGTAGCAGATACGTGAGATATGCTATGACTGCTTGGTGGGGAGGAGATATGGTTGTTATCGGATGCGAGAGGTGGTTTGTAGGTGCAAATATTGATCTGTTTCCAAGAAATTCTCTTTTGCCGAATATGGTTGAAACACTTACGCGCAATATGGCCATAATTATAGCAACTACGGCATCGTATCTGATTGGTACATTTATTTGCATAATGATCCAGGGATAAACACCTATAGCAGGCGGATTGTTGGACATAACGTTTTGGGTTGGGTAGATGAACATGAGCCGGCCTATCTGGAGGGCTTTGCGTCGCAGATGAATGAATACGTAAATTATCAGGCCCAATATACAAGGAAGAATTCAAATTTGGATTCCCGCTACATATGGGCGATTTACCCAAATCAGATCCACCATCACAGAGAGGTTCAGATGAATCAGGTGAAGTATGATTACCTTGAGTTTGAACAGCAGTGTCATTGATCAAGATCCTGGTACTGGCATTAGATTTTATGCGAAATTCTTGCCTGGCATATCGATGCACACGTCGTGGATCTGAACGCGGCCTACTGTGATTCACTGTGGTCCATTCCTTCTCTTGTTCATATAACCAGATCTGTTCCTCCCTCCTCCAATTTGGACCACCATAACTCCAAAGATGGAAATAGCAGACAAAATCCTTGCACTTATACGATCGGAGGTTACAGATCATAAATCCAACAGCCTTTGAGCAGACATCAAAGATGAAAACCCGATCACGTATTAAACACACACGAAAAGAGTTGTAGGGATCACCCAAACATGCAGATAGAGCAAGTCCAACCGTGGTAGCATCAAGATTGAAATTTGCACGACCAAATGAAACCACTAAAGAAAATCCCGAGGAAGGGGAAGATGGGCAAACCGTAGATCCGAATTTTTGATGAACTCTGGATCTAAAATTGTCTCCTGCTGTGAGATCCAGCCGTAGGGCAAGTGGTAAGGAGCCATCATCAAGATCCATGGCCGGATTGGGTGGGAATCGTCGGCTAGAGAGGGTTTATTGGGTGGGTGAGGTGAGATCGCCATGGTGATCGCCTGAGGAGAGGTGAGAGGTGGGAGTCGCCATCTCAGAAGTCCGACATCGTTTCCCCTTCCTCATTCCTCTTTTTTACACTTGAAAAATGTCAGTGTTCTTGTTGTTTATTTATTTTTTAAACGAAACTCACATTTTTGAGCTTTCAAAATATCTAAAAAAAATCCAAACATAGTCAGTGATGTAACCTAGAAGCATGCAAAATTGTAGTGGGATCATTTTTGAATTGTGCTATACAAAAATGACAATATTCAATAAAATTTGAAAATACACAATCTGATAAAGCTTGGAGATTAGAAAATATGTATACTGAGAGATCCGCTAGTTTGTCATCTGTTTGTACTAGCTTAAAATACAAAGTATTTGTAATTGATACTTTACACGTTTATGGGATAAATCATTGGCTATATCCAAAAAAAATCTTTTTTGTAACTCGTTAATATTATTATTTATTATTATTTAAAACTAACGTGATCAGATGCTCGACAGCAAAAATCTCCACTCCAAAGCACTCTCTTCATTCCATAAAACAAGGCTTATATTTTTGTTAAAAGTCAACACCATATAACTTTGAGCAACAATATAGATAAAAATATGAACATCTATAGTATCAAATAAGCATCAATAGATTTACCTTAGAATGTATTTTCACAATATATTTGTTTAATATTCTAGAAGTTTGTAATCTTGCTTACGAATTGGTCAAATTTACAACACGTAGAGTATTCCCTCCGTTCGCGTATAAGTCTAATTCCAGCGTTGCCCTAAGTTAACCTTATTTGATTTTAGCGAACTTTATAGAAATGAGTAGCAACATATACGAGGCCAAACTGGTAGATTATGAAGATATTTCAAGACAAAAATAATATTATTAATTTGGTGTCATAAATTTAGGAGGGAGTAGCCCTCCAGCCAAAAATAAGTTTCTGAACTTTTTAAATTGTGGATTTATCTACAACTAAAACATATCTATATAAATTTGTATCTAGACAAAACTAAGAACATCTCCAACGGCGGCCCCGATAGCATTTTGGGGGCCGGCGTGGTTTTTGGGCTCACACCGGCGCGCCCCAAAAAGCGCCGGCGCGGTTTCGAGCTCAATAGAAGCGCCGGTAACCCCGTGTTGGCCCCTTCGCGAAGGGCGTGAATCGGGCGCACCGGCGCCTCGCGGCAGGTTGGTTTTCGCGTGTGGGGCCGCCTTGGTAGCGAGAGGAGGCGACGGTTCGCGTTGGAAACGACGGTGCATCATAAATGTGACGCCTCGGCTGAAGCGCGGCCGGCCGCCGATGAGGCCACAGGTCCACACACAGACGCCGCCGTAAATGCGACACATCGGCTGCTGTACGGGTAGTTGGCACCCCTATTTATCCCTTCACCGCCGCGGTGCTATCCTCTCATTTCTACACCCGCAACGCTATCCTCTGTCATCTCCACCACAACAATGTTGTGGCGGCTCCATACGACGTACTCGATGCTTGGCCGCATCGGCCGCACGCCTCCTGTGGCGCTTCAACCACCCCACAGCCCGGCGCCAACATCGACTACAACTCTGACGACTCTGTCGACCCACGGTTTGAGGAGTGGGACGAGACGTACGTAGCAGACGCAGAAGCTGAGACGGCGGAGGAGGCGGCGCAGTGGGGTGAGCAGCCGCAGGTCCCCGCTGACCCAGAGCAGGCGGCGATCATGGCCTCCTTGAACGCGCAGCTCTTCCGGAGGCTGAAGGAGGAACAAAGCAAGTTCATCAACGACGCCAACTTCGAGCACGCCGTCGAGATCTCGCGCCAGCGGGCGACCATGGAGGAGGCAGAATGCCTCCTCATGGCGGCGGAGTGACAAAAGCTCCTTGAGCTGAACGCCCAGCGCCAGTCTGAGGCGTTTGCCCGCGAGCAAGCGAGGCTCGCCCAGAACGAGGAGTCTGGCCGATGGCTGGCATCGCTGAGGGGACAGCGCCGCCGGCAAGCTCCTGCGTCGCCGGCGGCCATGCTCCACCGCCAGATGCGCGAAGCAAGGGTAGAGAGGTGGGCACAGACGCATGCGGCAAAGGGGAAAAACGACGACAAGGCAGGCATGTCGCGCGCCCAACCGACGTAAGTAGATTAGGGTTAGAAGTTTAAGTTTCATTTAAGTTTAAATTTGAGACACTTTTATATAAAACTAGTCAATATTCATATGAATTTAGTTTTTTAAATATCATTTACATTTAAATTTCTGTTGGGGGCTGCCGTATAGAGGTGCCGGTGTGGGAACAACATCCTCAAATGAAGGATGCTCTGCCGGTGCCCCTCATAGGGCAGTGCCGATGCCCCTCCCGGTGACTATTTTAGACGCGCCGGTGAAGATGGTCTAAAACACTTATATTTAAATAAGGTAGTAGCAACAAACATACGAGTGAGGGAATTCTTTTTCCACTTGTCGTACTGGGCAAACGGCCGTGCATCCGAGAGATGTTCAGCCACTACAGTTCCAGGCTGTTCATGATAAAGAGGTTGAAGGGACTAGAGAGGCAAAAGGGTCCAACAGGATTGCAGGTGATTTGATGTCGAGGAGAAATGGGAGCACATAACAATTAGGGGCACACGTACAGTCGTTCTGAATTCAAAGTTCAATAGGCATTCAGAAATTCTGCAGAAGCAGCGTGCCGCCAATTAAGCCACGACGAGCTGAACCCTTGTCCGTATGCACGCATACGTTATACTGTTCACAAACCTGTTTGATGTGGAGCGCTTATTGACTAGATTAATAGTTGAGACTGTTGAAAATCATGTGCAATCCTGCTTTTTGGGTCAAAAAACAAATACAATAGTAAAATATGAATGCGAAGGCTTAAGACAACTCATGATAAGATTAACATAGTTACTAATATCACAAACCTATATTTTGGTGACATGTCATGGCAATAAATGAAAAAAAAAGGTAATATGGTAGTACTAGTAAACTAGTTATGTTGCCATAACACATCACACTTCCTAATCTAAGATACGTCTACAACACAATAATATGAGTTTACATACTACACATATGTTACTTTTACTATAAAAGGTAATAACATAGATGAGTAATATACGGAAATTCAATTCGGCTCCTGGGTGCGTATGCTCCCTCTATCAACAAAACATATTTCGCAGTGTGGAAAAATTTTGACAAAAAATTCTACATGTACATCTCCATAATATATGTGTATGCGTCAAGTTTCACGAAAAAATAATATTTTTTGTGGCCAATGTAAAAAAGAGAAAACTTATCATGTGAAAAGCATTGTTTTCAGCACTGGATTTTGTTTTTTTTACACACGTCACATGATAAGTTCATTTTTTATGAAACGACTTTGTGAGCGTGTAGCACGTGAAGATGTACGTGGGAATTTTTGTTTCAATTTTTTTGAAACTTAAAATATGTGAAAGATGCATTTCAAAATATAGGGAGCATATGCTCCCATGTTCCAAAACACCACTCCCAGTAATATATGCAATATTACTACCCTATATTACTCTGCACTATGACTAGCCTAATAAGAATGGAGTACTGTTTCCGTATCAGCACGAAAATTTGAAAAAATTCCACTATAAGTAGCTGCATGCAGTTCTCTTCGGTAGACTACTATAAATAGAGTAGTCACAAGGGCATCTTGTTCAAAAAAAAAAACAAGGGCATGGTGCGTAGCCATTTAGACAAGAAATGGTACAAGGGGTGTATGGAGACATGGAGAAATCATGGACGCGTTTGGTACACTAGTGGAAAACAGGGCTTTCGTGGAAGCCTTTTATCGCGGGCGCGTCTGGACCTGCGACAAATGGCCTGGCCACGTCACCCCGAAACCCTTTGGAGCGGTCCGGGCCTTTTGTCGCGGCCTTTAGTCGCGGGCAGTATTACGACCCGCGACAAAAGGGGTCTGAGGTTTGGCGCCTCCTGCTGGCACCCCTTTTATCGTGGGTCGTGATATAGCCCGCGACAAAAGGGCGAGGCCTGTATATACACACAGCCAGCCCCCCCCCCCCCACCTCCCTACATTTTTTTCCTTGGTGGTGAAAGGTGGAGGTTTATGCTAGCTCATTTTTTCTTCATATGCACAAGAGGTGTTTCATGAAATGTTTGTGAGAGATGCCACTTGATTTTATTTGATAAGATTTCTCCTCCTTTTGATCCTAAAAGGTTAGCAACTAATTTCTCGTATACATAGTCTCCGTACAATACTAATTTTAGCAAGGTGATTGCATCTGATACATAATTGTACTTATGATGCAGATGATGGATGTACGGTAACCGATGTGCTACCGTTTTCAGAGAGGGCGTGAATTCTTTCTTGCTTGTGGCCGAGGCCAACAAGTCGAAGCAAGGTTTTATGTGTTGTCCATGTCTGAAATGTAAGGATGAGAAGGATTACTCTTGCTCAAGAGACATTAAGAGCCACCTGCTTCGGTTCGAATTCATGTCCAGCTATAATGTTTGGACCAAGCACGGAGAAGAAGTGGTTATAATGGAAGACGGCGATGAAGAAGAAGATAACGATGACCAGTACTGATCTATGTTCTCTGAATTCTACGATGATACCGCAATGGAAGACAATGAAGAAGACGAAGGTGAAGAACAGGCACCAGATGATCCTGTTGATGATGATCTTCGTCGGGCCATTTCTGATGCAAGGAGAGACTGTGGCACATATAAGGAGAGGTTGCAGTTCGACAAGATGTTAGAGGACCACCACAAATTGTTGTACCCAGGTTGTGAAGATGGGCAGAGAAAGCTGGGTAGCGTATTGGAATTGCTGAAATGGAAGGCAGAGGCCGGTCTGACTGACTCGGGATTTGAAAAATTGCTGATAATATTAAAGAAGCTACTTCCAAGAAATAACGAATTGCCCGCCAGTACGTATGAAGCAAAGAAGCTTGTCTGCCATCTAGGATTAGATGTGCAGAAGATACATGCATGCATTAATGACTGTATCCTCTACCGCGGTGAGAAGTACGAGAATTTGAATAAATGCCCGATATGCGGTGCATTGCGGTATAAGATCAGAAAAGATGACCCTGGTGATGTTGAGGGCGAGCCACCCAGGAAGAGGGTTCCTGCGAAGGTGATGTGGTATGCTCCCATAATACCACGGTTGAAACGTTTGTTCAGACAAAAAGAGCATGCCGAGTTGTTGCGATGGCACATGGAAGAACTTAAGAAAGACGCGATGTTGAGGCACCCCGCTGATGGTCGGCAGTGGAGAAACATCGGGAGAGAGTTCCCGGATTTTGCAGGTGAGGCAAGGAACTTATGGTTTGGTCTAAGTACAGATGGCATGAATCCTTTTGGGGAGCAGAGCTGCAGTCACAGCACCTGGCCCGTGACTCTATGTATCTACAAACTTCCTCCTTGGTTGTGCATGAAGCGGAAGTTCATTATGATGCCAGTGCTTATCCAAGGCCCAAAGCAACCCGGCAACGACATTGATGTGTACCTAAGGCCATTAGTGTTGGGATTCGTAGCATAGAAACAAAAAATTCCTACCGCAAGAACGAATAACAAGCCAAGATCTAATCTAGTAGATGGTAGCAACGAGATGTTTGTGAGACTAACCCTCGAAGATTCTAAAGCCTACGAGATTAGATCCCGTGGTTGATGTAGTCGATCACTTGTTGCTTTCAAAAGCGCGTAGAAGATCTTGACGGTGCCACAGTCGGGCAGCACCTCCGCACTCGGTCACACGTTCGGTGTTGATGAAGACGTCCTTCTCCCCGTTCCAGCGGGCAGCGGATGTAGTAGATCCTTCTAGCAATCCCGCCAGCATGACGGCGTGGTGATGGTGGTGGTGGAGATCTCCGGCAGGGCTTCCCCGTAAGCGCTACGGGAGAAGAAGGAGGAGGGATTAGCAAGGGTTTGAGAGAGGGGGCTTGGGGCGCCAGCCAGGGTGCCCCTTGATGGTGCGGCCAAGAGGTGTCACCAGCCCTCTCCCTCTCCCTCTCTTTATATAGGTGGAACCCCCAAGGGTTTGCCCAAAATCCGAATAAGAGTCCAACTCAAAAACTTCCATATTGGTAAAGCTGAGATTGGTTTTAAGTAAACCGGGTGTGTTGGTCTGGTTCCTCGCCGTGGGCTCATCTGGTTCAGGTGTAAATGGGCCGAGCTTCACAAAAGTTTGGTTCAGTTTGGTTTCTGTTACAAAACAGGTGGGTATGGTTTGGTTCGGGTCTGAATAGGTTTGGTTCCAAACAAGTGAAACTCACGGTTTACACCCGGTTGGAGAATCAGTTCCGGACGAGCCGTTCCAATCTCTTCCTCTGCCCGTGCGACTACAGGCGCCGCCGCCGCCGCGCACAGCTCGCTGGTGCAGCCTCTGCGACCGCCGCCGCTGCTCGCGCTCGGCTGGCCGGCGTAGCCTCTGCAACCTGCGCCGCCGCTGCCTGCGCTCGGCTCGCCTCCGCAGCCGCTGTGACCGCCGCCGTGGCTTGCGTTCGGATCGCTGACCACGCGCACGACACGCCGGTGAAGCCTCTGCGACCGCCGCCACTGCTTGCGCTCGGCTCGCCGACCCTGGCTCCGCGGCCGCAGCAATCTCCACTCTCGCGCAGCTTCCTGGCCCCTCCTCCTCCCTGCAGTTCTGGATTAGCTTGTTTCCTGCACTGCCGCTGATAGCAGGAGTTGTGAGTTGTCGCTTAGCTGGTTCTCAACCAACTCAGCAAAAGGGCTCAAACCCACGGGTTTGTACTGGGTTTTGGTTCGGTTTGGGTGGAGAATAAAGTGGGTATGGTTCTGGTTGGGTTGAAAATGATATTAAATGGTTTTAGATGGGGTTGGGCTGACATTAATATACGTGCGGGTCTGGTTGAGGTATGGCTCAGTTTCTGAACCATTCTCAGGTTTACATATTGGTGAAACCTAGGTCAAGTGGGATTGCTCCCTTTCCTTGCTTCATGGCCGGCGAACTAGGTGGAGTCCACCATGGACTCCACCTTCCCACTTGGTGGGTTGGCTAGGGTTGGTGGAGTCCCTCTGGGACTCCTCCTTCCATAGTGATTTATTCCGGATGATTCTAGAAACTTCTACAACCTTCCATAAATTCACCGGACCATTCCCAAACTTGGAATATGACTTACTATATATGAATCTTTTTTCTCTGGACCATTCCGGAACTCCTCGTGATGTCCTGGATCCCATCCGAGACTCCGAACAACATTCGAACTCCATTCCATATTCCATATCTACTTAAAACGACATCAAACCTTAAGTGTGTCACCCTACGGTTCGAGAACTATGTGGACATGATCGAGACTCCTCTCCGATCAATAACTAATAGCAGGACCTAGAGATCCATAATAGCTCCCACATATTCAACGATGACTTCGTGATTGAAAGAACCATTTACATACGATATTGATTCCCTTTGTCACGCTATACTTTACTTATCCGAGGTTCGATCATCGGTATCTCCATACGTAGTTCAACCTCGTTACCGACAAGTACTCTTTACTCGTACCGTGGTATGTCATCTCCTGTGACCTAGTCGCATGCTTGCAAGCTAATCAGACGACATTCCACCGAGAGGGCCCAGAGTATATCTATCCGTCATCGGGATGGACAAATCCCACTCTTGATCCATATGCCCTAACTCACACTTTCTGAATACTTAATGCCATCTTTATAACCACCCATTTACGCAATGGAGTTTGATGTAATCAAAGCATCCTTCTGGTGTAAGTGATTTACATGATCTCATGGTCGAAGGACTAGGTAATTATGTATCGAAAGCTTATAGCAAGTGGAACTTAATGACTTGATCTCATGCTATGCTTACTATGGGTGTGTCCATAACATCATTCACCTAATGATATGATCTTGTTATTAATAACATCCGATGCTCATGATCAGGAAACCATGATCATCTATTAATCAACAAGCTAGTTAAATGAGAGGCTTACTAGGGACTCTGGTTGTTTACACAACACACATGTATTAATGTTTCCGGTTAATACAATTATAGCATGGAGTGTAAACATTTATCATGAACACTAAGATATAACAATAACTATTTTATTATTGCCTCTCGGGCATATCTCCAAGAGTCTCCCACTTGCACTAGGGTCAATAATCTAGTTTACATTTGTAAAGATATAACACCTTGGCCTTCTAGTGCTTATCATGTTTTGCTCGCGGGAGAGGTTTTAGTCAACGGATCTGACACGCTCAGAAACGTATGTATTTTGCAATTCATTTGCATCTCAACTCATCACTCATTTTCCAAATGAGTCGGCATTAATCATATATGTTCAGTCTTCTAGTGGAACCTTAATTCCGCGGTCTGAAATATGTCACTAATATTGTCACACACAATATAGCTTCAAAGTTATGACACTATCGGAACTACACCAAGTTCTCAAAGAACTCCTCGACTTAAAACTCCTCAGTCATTGTCAAAAAAATGACATACTCTGCCTTCGTTTGTAGAATCCGTCACAATATTTAGAACTTATCTAAATCTAGCATAGACTTCTTCTAGCTCATTGTGCTACCTTTAAACAACACTTAGCCTAATTGAGATTGAAGTTTTGTTCTTTATATGTGACCAAACTAATATCTATGCAACACCTTACAACGATTTGTTTGTCATTACCCATACAAAACTATATATATATATATATATATATATATATATATATATATATATATATATATATCCTTGGTTCTTCTAAAGCACTCATGGATATTCTTACTCGTTGTCCAATGATCATTACATGAATCATTCTGGTATATGCTCTTAACACTTTAGAGCACAGGACATCTGATTTTGTACATATTATTCGTGATCTAAAATCACTCATGTGTTTTTACTCATCGGGTGTCAAATACACTCAAGTCTTGTTAAACCTTCACATGGAAAAGAACACCTTCTTAATATTTTTATATTGAACTACTTCAATTCATTCTATGTACTTTAACTTAAACTTATTATGTGTTTCAATCTATCTTCATAGATCTTGACACTAAATATGTTTCAGTCCATATCCTTTCATTGAAGTTAATACTCAATGAAACCTTTGAATCACATCAAGTATATAATTACATCATTTATAATCAATGATATGTCATCCACATATAATATTATAACTATGTCTCAACGCTCCTACTTAATTTCTTGCAAATGCAAGCATCTTCATCGTTTCTAATGAAATCATAACTCTTTGATTATTTCATCCGGTGAAGATTCCAACTCCGTGATACTCACTTCATCCAGTGAAGTTTGTATACCTTTTTAGTATTCTACGGACTAGCAAAACTCTCAGTTGTATCTTGTATACACCTTTTAATACACACTTCTGTTAAGTAATGTATTTTGCCATCCTACTAGCATATCTCATAAAAGAAATATGTAGCGATTACTAGAACAATCTGCATAGACTATAAGCATCACTGCTGAAGATTTAATCTTATCGCAGTCAACTCTTTGAACTTTGTCATAAACAATCTTTTGACAAGTCGAGCTTCTTCAAGGATATTCCATCCAAGTCCATCAATTTTATATATCCATTTACTTTCAAAAAGTATTCACCTATCTTGGATTTCATGGCGCATAGCCATTTTAACGGAGTTAGGGCCCATCATAACTTCTTTGTATGTAGTTGGTTTATCATTGTTTAAAATCAATCCTTTGTTCACAAATCATTTATTTGATCACAAAGTAAACCATACCTAAAGGTTCAATAGGTACTTCGATCTCCATGACTATAACACTTTGTAGACATGGGAGCCATGATCATCGTGGCCGCTTCCAGAACCATTTCTGATGCTGCTCTACTCTGATCATCATGCTCAGGTTCATCAACCTTATCAAGTTCAAGTGTCCTCCCACTCAAATACTTCGCTAGAAACAATTTCTTGGAAATTAGAAGCATCGACAAACACTTTTGTCTTTGACTTCATATTGGAAAGAATTCCCAATTTGTTCTGTAGGATAACCAACAAAGACATTCATCCGATTTTGGTTGTAAACTCATTTACTTATGCTATGCATACCAAAATTTTAAGAAAGGACTATCAGGGTTTATACCCATGCCATAACTCATATGGTGTCATTTCAACGGATTAATGATGGCGCTCTATTTAGTGTAAAAGCGGTAGTCTCTAAAGCATAATCCACAAAATATAATGGCATCATTTTACTATATCTCATCATTAATCCAACAAGGTTTGGATATGTCTTTCGAATACTCCATCATAACTATGGTGTTCCGAGAGACGTGAGTTGTGGAACAATTTCATAACTCTCTTAGATGTTCGCTAAAACTCGTAATTCAAATATTTTCACCGTGATCCAATCATAGATATTTGACTTTTCTATTACAATGATTTCCTCTACATGATGAAATTTATTTGAATCTATTCAAATGTTTCAAACTTCTTCCTCATCGAATAAATATATCCATATATATACACTCAATTCATTGTTGGAAGTTTTCATGAAGTAGAAGAATCTTCCGCTCACAACTATGCCCAATGAACCACATATATCATCATGTATGTTTCCACTAAGTTAGTTGCCCGTTCAACTCTTGGCCTATGAACGGTATTTCAGTCATTTTCTTTAGAAAAGATTTGCAAGTGCCAAACGTTTCAAAAATCAAATGACTCCAAAAATCTATTTGCATGGAGTTCCTTCATGCGTTCCTTTCTAACATGAACTAAATGGCGGTTCCACAAATAAGTGGAATTCAAATCATTTGCCTTATGCCATTTTAGCGTCAGTGTTATACATGTGTATTTCACCATTAAGATTTATAATAACTTATCCATCGTACATGGAGTACGGTCATAACTTTGAACAACTCATTGTTTTTATTTGACCAGAGCTAAATAACAATTATTAAGTTCTTTATTATATATCTGAAGGGCTAGGTACAATTCCAACGACGAACATAATAACACTTTATTTTGTCCAGACGTGCATTATTACCACATTCCTTATCAGTCACTTAGGCCATTGTATTCTTGTATTGCGTTGTGTTGTATGACATCTAATACCAACCAATATGGTACAAATACCCAAGAATTCCATTATGTGACCAATCAAAGAATACATTCATAACATGTATATCGTCTATATACACCTGAGGTAGACTTTCTAGTCTTTTCTTTCTTTCTGCCAAAATCCTTTTGTAGTTTCTCTTTCGAGTTTCCTCGTATTTTTGAAAATACTTCAACATCAATAACTTCTAGGCTTGTTAGTCAAATACCAATAACCTTGAGGTTCACACTTTGAAGTTGATCATCACATGACAAGTGTTCCGGATTTCACTATTAGTAATTTTTTAATGTGATAAAAAATTTCACTCATAATTTTATCCATCAAATAATGACAACTTCATGATGAAGCTACTACAGCTTACATGGATATGCGAATAATGTTAGTGCCCAACTAGTTGGAGGATCGGGACACCTAGCGTCTTCAACCTTCGTACATTCCCATAAAACTTATGAGTTTATGTAGTCTCACTAAATTATATTCTATTATCTTGTATTAAGGTCTTAGATATCACATATATCTCACACCTTGCTTATTCTGGAAAAAAACATTTCAGCTCCTTACTTTTCACACGGATTTGAACATCAAGTTTCAAGGAGACAAGATAATTTTTAGATACTAATTGAAACCATTGCTTTTCGAATTAGCAATTTGAGGATTACCAAAAGTTTGTTATAGGACTTAATCATTTCTTGATTCTTTAAAGATACGGTACCAGTCTGTAAAGTTACTTGTCAGGCTTAACAGTATTTCTATCTCAATTACAAGCCTAGCGTAAAGTAGAAAACGGATGCCAATTCTACAAAATTTAATTCCAAATACAATTTAGACTATGTTCAGGATAAATTTGAGTTTACTATTAATTCTTAAATTAACTATGTGAACACCCACTTAAAACAACATCCCTTGTATTGTCTTAGTGATCACACGAACAAAATCCACTACACCAAGTCCGATCTTCACGAGAAAAGATGTAGCTTCGAAGGCAAACACTCAAAGTGTTCATCATATCATTCATATGACGCATGCTCTACCTTTCGGTATCCCGTGTTCCGAGACCATGTCTGTACATGCTAGGCTCGTCAAGGCAACCTTAGTATCCGTGTGTGAAAATCTGGCTTGCACCCGTTGTATGCACATGTAGAATCTATCACACCCGATCATCACGTGATGCTTCGAAACGACAAGTCTTAGCAACGATGCATACTAAGGATGAACACTTTATTATCTTGATATTTAGTGAGAGGGATCATCTTATAATGCTACTGTCGCGATCTAAGCAATACAAGATGCATAAAAGGATTAACATCACATGCAATTCATATGTGATATGATATGGCCCTTTAGTCTTTGCGCCTTTGATCTTCATCTCCAAAGCACGAACATGATCTCCATCATCAACGGGCATGATCTCCATCGTCGGTGTAGCGCCAAGGTTAATGGCGCCGTCTTCATGGTTGTTCTCCCATGTAGCAACTATTACAACTACTTTGAAATAATACCTCAACATGAAATATAAAGACAACCATAAGGCTCATGCCGGTTACCACAATAATATAATGATCATCTCATACATATTCATCATCATATCATGGCCATATCACATCACCAAACCCTGCAAAAACAAGTTAGACGCCTCTAATTTGTTTTGCACATTTTACGTGGTTTAGGGTTTTCGAGTGAGATCCAATCTACCTACGAACATGAACCACAACGGTGATACTAGTGTTGTCAATAGAAAGAGTAGATTGAATCTTCACTATGGTGGGAGAGACAGCCACCCGCAAAGCCACTTATCCAATACAAGTTGCATGTCAAGCGTGGAGCAAGTCTCATGAAACGTGGTCATGTAAAGTTTGCCCGAGCCGCTTCATCCCACCATCCCGCAAGATGCAAAGTACACTAACTAAAAATAACAAAAGCATCAACACCCACAAAAACCATTGTGTTCTACTCGTGCAACCAATCTGTGCATAGACACCGCTATGATATCACTGTTGGGATTCGTAGCATAGAAAACAAAAAATTTCCTACCGCAAGAACGAATAACAAGCCAAGATCTAATCTAGTAGATGGTAGCAACGAGATGTTTGTGAGACTAACCCTCAAATATTCCAAAGCCTACAAGATTAGATCTCGTGGTTGATGTAGTCGATCACTTGCCGCTTTCAAAAGCGCGTAGAAGATCTTGACGGTGCCACAGTCGGGCAGCACCTCCGTACTCGGTACAACGTTCGGTGTTGATGACGACGTCCTTCTCCCCGTTCCAGGGGGCAGCGGATGTAGTAGATCCTCCTCGGAATCCCGCCAGCACGACGGCGTGGTGACGGTGGTGGAGATCTCTAGCAGGGCTTCGTCGTAAGCGCTGCGGGAGAAGAAGGAAGAGGGAGTAGCTAGGGTTTGGGAGAGAGGGGGGCTTGGGGCGCCGGCCAGGGTGCCCCTTGATGGTGCGGCCAAGAGGTGTCACCAGCCCTCTCCCTCTCCCTCTCTTTATATAGGTGGAACCCCCAAGGGTTTGCCCAAAATCCGAATAAGAGTCCAACTCAAAAACTTCCATATTGGTGAAACCTAGGTCAAGTGGGATTGCTCCCTTTCCTTGCTTCATGGCCGGCCAACTAGGTGGAGTCCACCATGGACTCTGATACGTCTCCAAACGTATCTATAATTTCTTATGTTCCATGCTAGTTTTATGATAATACCTACATGTTTTATTCACACTTTATAATGTTTTTATGCATTGTCTGGGACTAACCTATTAACAAGATGCCACAGTGCCAGTTCCTGTTTTCTACTATTTTTGATTTCAGAAAGTTGGTTTACAAATATTCTCGGAATTGGACGAAACAAAAGCCCACAGCCCTATTTTCCACGGAGTCTTCCAGAAGACCGAAGAAGAGTCGAGGAAGGCCAGCAGGGGCCCACACCATAGGGCGGCGCGGGGGGGCCCACTACCGCGCCGACATGTGGGGAGGGAGCCCCTGGCTCCCCCGACGCTGCCCCTTCGCCTATTTATTCCTTCGTCCTCGAAAACCCTAGTACCGAGAGCCGAAATACGAGAACAGTTCCAGAGACGCCGCCGCCGTCAACCCCATCTCGGGGGGTTCAGAAGATCTCCTCCGGCACCCTGCCGGAGAGGGGAATCATCACCGGAGGGCTCTACATCACCATGCCCGCCTCCGGACTGATGCGTGAGTAGTTCATCCTTGGACTATGGGTCCAAAGCAGTACCTAGATGGTTGTCTTCTCCTATTATGCCATCATGTTTAGATCTTGTGAGCTGCCTATCATGATCAATATCATCTATTTGTAATGCTACATGTTGTGTTTGTTGGGATCCGATGAATATGGAATACTATGTCAAGCTGATTATTGATCTATCATATATGTTATTTATGATCTTGCATGCTCTCCGTTGCTAGTAGAGGCTCTGACCAAGTTGATACTTGTAACTCCAAGAGGGGGTATTTATGCAAGATAGTGGGTTCATGCCTCCATTGAATCCGGGACGAGTGACGTAAAGTTCTAAGGTTGTGGATGTGCTGTTGCCACTAGGGATAAAACATCAATGCTTTGTCTAAGGATATTTGTATTATTTACATTACTCACAGTACTTAATGCAATTGTTTGTTGTTTGCAACTTAATACTGGAAGGGGTGCAGATGCTAACCCGAAGGTGGACTTTTTAGGCATAGATGCATGCTGGATGGCGGTCTATGTTCTTTGTCGTAATGCCCTAAGTAAATCTCATACTAGTCATCATGATATGTATGTGCATTGTTATGCCCTCTCCATTTGTCAATTGCCCAACTTTAATTTGTTTACCCAACATGTTATTTATCTTATTGGAGAGACACCACTAGTGAACCGTGGACCCCGGTCCATTCTTTTACATCTGAAATACAACCTACTACAATCATTGTTCTCTTTTGTTTTCTGCAAGCAAACATAATTTTCTACACCATACGTTTAATCCTTTGTTTTCAGCAAGCCGGTGAGATTGACAACCTCACTGTTAATTTGGGGCAAAGTATTTTGATTGTGTTGTGCAGGTTCCACGTTGGCGCCGGAATCCCTGGTGTTGCGCCGCACTACACTCCTTCACCAACAACCTTCACGTGATCTTCATCTCCTACTAGTTCGATAACCTTGGTTTCTTACTGAGGGAAAACTCGCTGCTGTACTCATCATACCTTCCTCTTGGGGTTCCCAACGGACGTGTGCTTTACCGTCACAAGCAGCTAATTTTCTGGCGCCGTTGCCGGGGAGATCAAGACACGCTGCAAGGGGAGTCTCTCACACCCAATCTCTTTACTTTTTTTATTGTCTTGCTTTGTTTTATTTTCTGTCTTGTTTGCTTTCTTTATACCAAAAACACAAAAAATTAGTTACTTGTTTTACTTTATTTAATTCGGTTTTGCTTTATTTATTTTTATTATTGCTAAAATGAGTAGTCGTGAAGTTGAAGTTCGTTCGTTTAAGCAACAAGGGGGAGAAAGTTTTAAAGATGCTTGGTATATAATTAGTGATGCTCATCATAGGTGCACTAAGAAATACTCCACTATTATCCTCCTTAGGAACTTTTATGTTGGTATCTCTAGCTGGAATAGGTATGTTCTTGATATTCTTACAGGGGGTAATTTCCTAGGTACACCTGCTTTAGAAGCTAGTTACATCATTGAGAGTCTAGTTGGAATACCACCTGTTAATGAAGCTAAAATTGAAATTTCTCTTGAGGATGTCATGAAAAAGTTGGAGGCCATAGAGAAAAATCTTCCAAGTGTTGAGACTAAATTGGGAATATTACTTTATAATACTGATAAACTTGATAAATCCCTAGGAGGAACTAATGAAAGAATTGCTGTCTTAGAAACTTGTGCTATCCATGATAATCGAACCCATATGATTGGTGAACTTGAAGAAGCTATATATGGGAACCTTGGGTTCAACTTTTTCTTCTCTTAAGTTTAAGGAGAAAGCTTATGTGGGTAAGGAGCAAAAGTTCATGTATGTCCCTAAGATGCCAAAGCCAAAGAATCATTATGAGCTTAAAATTGATAAAACCCTTAGTACTACTATGGGAAATTTAGATAATGGAGCATCTAATATACCTTTTGCGACAAGTTGTGTTTTTAAGGAAAATTATGATGTTGATGCTTCTTCTCTTGATGTTACTTGATTTTCACTTTCGCGCCTAGCCGAAAGGCGTTAAGAAAAGCGCTTATGGGACACAACCCATTATTTTATTTCTGCAATTTTTGTTTTATATTTGAGTCAAGGTGCTTGTTACTACTGTAGCAATACCTTTGTATCTTTATTTTCTTTCATTGTTGTGCCAAGTAAAGTCTTTGATAGAAAGTTGATACTAGATTTGGATTTCTGCGTAGAAACAGATTTTTAGCTGTCACGGTTTTGAGTTTTTCTCTCTGTAGAAAAATCTAAAAATCCTGAAAAAAATCATGAGTAATACTCAGATATGTACGCAACTTTCATTCAACTGGAGCTTTTCCATCTGAGCATGTTAAGTGCCTCGAAAAAATTCGTCTTTACGGACTGTTCTGTTTTGACAGATTCTGCCTTTTATTTCGCATTGCCTCTTTTACTGTGTTTGAGTGGGTTTCTTTGCTCCATTAAATTTAAGTAATCTTGGGCAATGTCCAGAAGTTTTGGGAATGATTGTGTCCTTGCTAAACATGTGAATTTTTGATTATGCACTAACCCTCTAATGAGATTGCTTTGAGTTTGGTGTGAAGGAAGTTTTCAAGGATCAAGAGAGGAGGATGATATAATATGATCAAGACGAGTGAAAAGTCTAAGCTTGGAGATGCCCCCGTGGTTCATCCCTGCATATTTCGAGAAGACTCAAGCGTCTAAGCTTGGGGATGCCCAAGGCATCTCCTTCTTCATCAACAGCTTATCAGGTCACCTCTAGTGAAACTATATTTTAATTCCGTCACATCTTATGTGCTTAACTTGGAGCGTCTGTGTGCTTTTATTTTCGTTTTTTATTTTAAGTTTTCTTAATAAATCGGATCCTAACATGCTTGTGTGGGAGAGAGACACGCTCCACTTTTTCATTTGAACACTGGTGTTCTTCGTTTTATTTTTAATGTTCATGGCAAAAGCTGAAAGCCGCTGCACTTATTACTATTTGGTTGGAAACAGAAAATGCTTCATGTGGTAGTTGGTATATTCTCTTGAATAATTTGATACTTGGCAATTGTTTTGAGCTCTCAAGTAGATCATGTTTAAGCTCTTGCATCATGTAGTTTAAACCTATTAGTGGAGAACTACCGTAGAGCTTGTTGAAATTTGGTTTGCATGATTGGTCTCTCTAAGGTCTAGATATTTTCTGGTAAAAGTGTTTGAGCAACAAGGAAGACAGTGTAGAGTCTTATAATGCTTGCAATATGTTCTTATGTAAGTTTTGCTGTACCGGTTTATACTTGTGTTTGCTTCAAACAACCTTGCTAGCCAAAGCCTTGTACTGAGAGGGAATGCTTCTCGTGCATCCAAAATCTTGAGCCAAAACCTATGCCATGTGTGTCCATCATAACTACCTACTATGTGGTATTTTTCTACCATTCCAAGTAAATACTTCATGTTCTACCTTTAAACAATTCAAAACTTTATTACTCCTTATTTGTGTCAATGTTTTATAGCTCATGAGGAAATATGTGGTGTTTTATCTTTCAATCTTGTCGGGCAGACTTTCACCAATGGACTAGTGGCATATACATCCACTTATCCAATAATTTTGCAAAAAGAGCTGGCAACGGGGTGCCCAGCCCCAATTAATTAACTTTCATTAATAATTCTCTTCACATGTTTTGCCCTGGTTTATCAGTAAGCAACTTAATTTTGCAATAGACACTAAAATACATGTGTAAACAAAAGAGAAGAGGGATGATCTACCTTGCTGGTAGAGATAACGTCCTTCATGGGAGCCGCTCTTTGAAAGTCTGTTTGACAAGGGGGTTAGAGTGCCCACTACCATTCGTTGACAACAACAAACACCTCTCAAAACTTTATTTTTATGCTCTCTATATGATTTCAAAACTTGAAAAGCTCTAGCACATGATTTAATCCATGCTTCCCTCTGCGAAGGGCCTTTTTTTACTTTATGTTGAGTCAGTTTACCTACTTCTTTCTATCTTAGAAGAAAACACTTGTGTCAACTGTGTGCATTGATTCTTACATGCTTGCTTATTGCACTCATCATATTACTTTGTGTTGACAATTATCCATGAGATATACATGTTGAAAGTTGAAGGCAATTGCTGAAACTTAAATCTTCCTTTGTGTTGCTTCAAAACCTTTTATTAAGAATCTATTGCTTTATGAGTTAACTCTTATGCAAGACTTTTTTATGCTTGTCTTGAAAGTACTATTCATGAAAAGTTTTTGCTATATGATTAAGTTGTTTAGTCATTATCTTTTTGTTAGCAAACTATAGACCATTGCTTTGAGTCACTTCATTCATCTCATATGCTTTACAATAGTATTGATCAAGATTATGTTGGTAGCATGTCACTTCAGAAATTATTCTTTTTATCGTTTACCTACTCGAGGGCGAGTAGGAACTAAGCTTTATCTATAATTTCTTATGTTCCATGCTAGTTTTATGATAATACCTACATGTTTTATTCACACTTTATAATGTTTTTATGCATTTTCTGGGATTAACCTATTAACAAGATGCCACAGTGCCCGTTCCTGTTTTCCGCTGTTTTTGATTTCAGAAAAGTTGGTTTACAAATATTCTCGGAATTGGACGAAACAAAAGCCCACGGCCCTATTTTCCACGGAGTGTTCCAGAAGACCGAAGAAGAGTCGAGGAAGGCCTGCAGGGGGGCCACACCATAGGGCGGCACGGGGGGGCCCACTGCCGCGCCGACATGTGGGGAGGGAGTCCCCTGGCTCCCCCGACGCTGCCCCTTCGCCTATTTATTCCTTCGTCCCCGAAAACCCTAGTACCGAGAGCCAAAATACGAGAACAGTTCCAGAGACGCCGCCGCCGTCAACCCCATCTCGGGGGGTTCGGAAGATCTCCTCCGGCACCCTGCCGGAGAGGGGAATCATCACCGGAGGGCTCTACATCACCATGCCCGCCTCCGGACTGATGCGTGAGTAGTTCATCCTTGGACTATGGGTCCATAGCAGTACCTAGATGGTTGTCTTCTCCTATTATGCCATCATGTTTAGATCTTGTGAGCTGCCTATCATGATCAATATCATCTATTTGTAATGCTACATGTTGTGTTTGTTGGGATCCGATGAATATGGAATACTATGTCAAGTTGATTATTGATCTATCATATATGTTATTTATGATCTTGCATGCTCTCCGTTGCTAGTAGAGGCTCTGGCCAATTTGATACGTGTAACTCCAAGAGGGGGTATTTATGCTAGATAGTGGGTCATGCCTCCATTGAATCTGGGACAGTGACAGAAAGTTCTAAGGTTGTGGATGTGCTGTTGCCACTAGGGATAAAACATCAATGCTTTTTCTAAGAATATTTGTATTGTTTACATTACGCACAGTACTTAATGCAATTGTTTGTTGTTTGCAACTTAATACTGGAAGGGGTGCGGATGCTAACCCGAAGGTGGACTTTTTAGGCATAGATGCATGCTGGATGGCGGTCTATGTTCTTTGTCGTAATGCCCTAAGTAAATCTCATAGTAGTCATCATGATATGTATGTGCATTGTTATGCCCTCTCTATTTGTCAATTGCCCAACTGTAATTTGTTTACCCAACATGTTATTTATCTTATTGGAGAGACACCACTAGTGAACTGTGGACCCCGGTCCATTCTTTTACATCTGAAATACAACCTACTACAATCATTGTTCTCTTTTGTTTTCTGCAAGCAAACATAATTTTCCACACCATACGTTTAATCCTTTGTTTTTAGCAAGCCGGTGAGATTGACAACCTCACTGTTAAGTTGGGGCAATGTAATTGTGTTGTGCAGGTTCCACGTTGGCGCCGGAATCCCTGGTGTTGCGCCGCGCTACACTCCTTCACCAACAACCTTCACGTGATCTTCATCTCCTACTGGTTTGATAACCTTGGTTTCTTACTTAGGGAAAACTCGCTGGTGTACTCATCATACCTTCCTCTTGGGGTTCCCAACGGACGTGTGCTTTACCGTCACAAGCAGACTCCACCTTCCCACTTGGTGTGTTGGCTAGGGTTGGTGGAGTCCCTCCGGGACTCCTCCTTACATAGTGATTTATTCTGGATGATTCTAGAAACTTCTACAACCTTCCATAAATTCACCGGACCATTCCCAAACTTGGAATGTGACTTCCTATATATGAATCTTATTCTCCGGACCATTCCGGAACTCCTCGTGATGTCCTGGATCCCATCCGAGACTCCGAACAACATTCGAACTCCATTCCATATTCCATATCTACTTAAAACGACATCAAACCTTAAGTGTGTCACCCTACGGTTCGAGAACTATGTGGACATGATCGAGACTGCTCTCCGATCAATAACTAATAGCGGGACTCTGGAGATCCATAATAGCTCCCACATATTCAACGATGACTTCGTGATAGAAAGAACCATTTACATACGATACTGATTCCCTTTGTCATGCGATACTTTACTTGTCCGAGGTTCGATCATCGGTATCTCCATACCTAGTTCAACCTCATTACCGACAAGTACTCTTTACTCGTACTGTGGTATGTCATATCTTGTGACCTAGTGATGCGTGCAGTTGACACACGTCCGTTGGGAACCCCAAGAGGAAGGTGTGATGCAGACAGTAGCAAGTTTTCCCTCAGAAAGAAACCAAGGTTTATCGAACCAGGAGGAGCCAAGAGGCACGTTGAAGGTTGATGGTGGCGGAATGTAATGCGGCGCAACACCAGGGATTCCGGCGCCAACGTGGAACCCGCACAACACAACCAAAGTACTTTGCCCCAACGAAACAGTGAGGTTGTCAATCTCACCGGCTTGCTGTAACAAAGGATTAACCGTATTGTGTGGAAGATGATTGTTTGCGTAAAACAAGTAAAACAAGTATTGCGAGAGATTGTATGCGATGTAAAGAATAGGACCGGGGTCCATAGTTCACTAGAGGTGTCTCTCCCATAAGATAAAAGCAAGTTGGGTGAACAAATTACAGTCGGGCAATTGACAAATAGAAAGGGCATAACAATGCACATACATGATATGATAAATATAGTGAGATTTAATTGGGCATTACGACAAAGTACATAGACCGCTATCCAGCATGGATCTATGCCTAAAAAGTCCACCTTCAGGTTATCATCCGAACCCCTTCCAGTATTAAGTTGCAAAACAACAGACAATTGCATTAAGTATGGTGCGTAATGTAATCAATAACTACATCCTTAGACATAGCATCAATGTTTTATCCCTAGTGGCAACAAGACATCCACAACCTCGAGAACTTTCCGTCACTCGTCCCAGCATTTAATGGAGGCATGAACCCACTATCGAGCATAAATACTCCCTCTTGGAGTTAAGAGCAAAAACTTGGCCAGAGCCTCTACTAATAACGGAGAGCATGCAAGATCATAAACAACACATAGGTAATAACTTGATAATTAACATAACATAGTATTCTCTATCCATCGGATCCCGACAAACACAACATATAGTATTACGTGATAGATGATCTTGATCATGTTAGGCAGCTCACAAGATCCAACAATGAAGCACAATGAGGAGAAGACAACCATCTAGCTACCGCTATGGACCCATAGTCCAGGGGTGAACTACTCACTCATCACTCCGGAGGCGACCATGGCGGTGAAGAGTCCTCCGGGAGATGAATCCCCTCTCCGGCAGGGTGCCGGAGGTGATCTCCGGAATCCCCCGAGATGGGATTGGCGGCGGCGGCGTCTCGCAAGGTTTTCCGTATCGTGGCTCTCGGCATCGGGGTTTCACGACGAAGGCTATTTGTAGGCGGAAGGGCAGGTGAAGAGGCGGCACGAGGGGCCCGGACGACAGGCCGGCGCGGCCAGTGGCCCGGGCCGCGCCGCCCCGGTGTCCGGCCACCTCGTGGCCCCACTTCGACTCTCCTTCGGTCTTCCGGAAGCTTCGTGGCAAAATAGGACCCCGGGCGTTGATTTCGTCCAATTCCGAGAATATTTCTTTACTAGGATTTCGAAACCAAAAACAGCAGTAAAACAAGAATCGGCTCTTCGGCATCTTGTTAATAGGTTAGTGCCAGAAAATGCATAAATACGACATATAATGTGTATAAAACATGTAGATATCATCAATAATGTAGCATGGAACATAAGAAATTATCGATACGTCTGAGACGTATCAGCATCCCCAAGCTTAGTTCTGCTCGTCCCGAGCAGGTAAATGATAACAAAGATAATTTCTGGAGTGACATGCCATCATAAACTTGATCATACTATTGTAAACATATGTAATGAATGCAGCGATCAAAACAATGGTAATGACATGAGTAAACAAGTGAATCATAAAGCAAAGACTTTTCATGAATAGCACTTAAAGACAAGCATCAACAAGTCTTGCATAAGAGTTAACTCATAAAGCAATAAATTCATAGTAAAGGTATTGAAGCAACACAAAGGAAGATTAAGTTTCAGCGGTTGCTTTCAACTTATAACATGTATATCTCATGGATAGTGTCAATGTAAGGTAATATAACAAGTGCAATATGCAAGTATGTAGGAATCAATGCATAGTTCACACAAGTGTTTGCTTCTTGAGGTGGAGAGAGATAGGTGAACTGACTCAACATAAAAGTAAAAGAATGGTCCTTCAAAGAGGAAAGCATCGATTGCTATATTTGTGCTAGAGCTTTTATTTTGAAAACATGAAACAATTTTGTCAACGGTAGTAATAAAGCATATGAGTTATATAAATTATATCTTACAAGTTGCAAGCCTCATGCATAGTATACTAATAGTGCCCGCACCTTGTCCTAATTAGCTTGGACTACCGGATCATCGCAATACACATGTTTTAACCAAGTGTCACAATGGGGTACCTCCATGCCGTCTGTACAAAGGTCTAAGGAGAAAGCTCGCATTTTGGATTTCTCGTTTTTGATTATTCTCAACTTAGACATCCATACCGGGACAACATGGACAACAGATAATGGACTCCTCTTTAATGCATAAGCATGTGGCAACAATTAGTATTCTCATATGAGATTGAGGATATATGTCCAAAACTGAAACTTCCACCATGATTCATGGCTTTAGTTAGCGGCCCAATGTTCTTCTCTAACAATATGCATGCTCCAACCATTAAGGTGGTAGATCTCTCTTACTTCGGACAAGACGGACATGCATAGCAACTCACATGATATTCAACAAAGAATAGTTGATGGCGTCCCCAGGAACATGGTTATCGCACAACAAGCAACTTAATAAGAGATAAAGTGCATAAGTACATATTCAATACCACAATAGTTTTTAAGCTATTTGTCCCATATTGCAAAGGTGAAGAATGGAAATTTTAAAGGTAGCACTCAAGCAATTTACTTTGGAATGGCGGAGAAATACCATGTAGTAGGTAGGTATGGTGGACACAAATGGCATAGTGGTTGGCTCAAGGATTTTGGATGCATGAGAAGTATTCCCTCTCGATACAAGGTTTAGGCTAGCAAGGTTTATTTGAAACAAACACAAGGATGAACGGTGCAGCAAAACTCACATAAAAGACATATTGTAAACATTATAAGACTCTACACCGTCTTCCTTATTGTTCAAAACTCAATACTAGATATTATCTAGACTTTAGAGAGACCAAATATGCAAACCAAATTAGCAAGCTCTATGTGTTTCTTCATTAATGGGTGCAAAGTATATGATGCAAGAGCTTAAACATGAGCACAACAATTGCCAAGTATCAAATTATTCAAGAGATTTTAGAATTACTACATGTAGCATTTCCCGATTCCAACCATATAACAATTTAGCGAAGAAGATTCAACCTTCGCCATGAATATTATGAGTAAAGCCTAAGGACATATTTGTCCATATGCAACAGCGGAGCGTGTCTCTCTCCCACACAATGAATGCTAGGATCCATTTTAGTCAAACAAAAACAAAAAAAACAAAAACAAACCGACGCTCCAAGCAAAGCACATAAGATGTGACGGAATAAAAATATAGTTTCAGGGGAGGAACCTGATAATGTTGTCGATGAAGAAGGGGATGCCTTGGGAATCCCCAAGCTTAGACGCCTGAGTCTTCTTAGAATATGCAGGGGTGAACCACCGGGGCATCCCCAAGCTTAGAGCTTTCACTCTCCTTGATCATATTGCATCATACTCCTCTCTTGATCCTTGAAAACTTCCTCCACACCAAACTCGAAACAACTCATTAGAGGGTTAGTGGACAATAAAAATTAACATGTTCAGAGGTGACACAATCATTCTTAACACTTCTGGACATTGCATAAAGCTACTGGACATTAATGGATCAAAGAAATTCATCCAACATAGCAAAAGAGGCAATGCGAAATAAAAGGCAGAATCTGTCAAAACAGAACAGTCCGTAAAGATGGATTTTATTGAGGCACCAGACTTGCTCAAATGAAAATGCCCAAATTGAATGAAAGTTGCGTACATATCTGAGGATCACGCACGTAAATTGGCTTAATTTTCTGAGCTACCTACAGGGAGGCAGGTCGAAATTCGTGACAGCAAAGAAATCTGAAACTGCGCAGTAATCCAAATCTAGTATGAACTTTACTATCAAAGACTTTACTTGGCACAACAAAACACAAAACTAAGATAAGGAGAGGTTGCTACAGTAGTAAACAACTTCCAAGACTCAAATATGAAACAAAAATACTGTAGTAAAAACATGGGTTGTCTCCCATAAGCGCCTTTCTTTAACGCCTTTCAGCTAGGCGCGAAAAGTGTATATCAAGTAACATCAAGAGACGAAGCATCAACATCATAATTTGTTCTAATAATAGAATCAAAAGGTAACTTCATTCTTTTTCGAGGGAAGTGTTCCATACCTTTCTTGAGAGGAAATTGATATTTAATATTACCTTCCTTCATATCAATAGTAGCACCAACGGTTCGAAGAAAAGGTCTTCCCAATATAATGGGGCAAGATGCATTGCATTCAATATCCAAGACAACAAAATCAACGGGGACAAGGTTATTGTTAACCATAATATGAACATTATCAACTCTCCCCAAAGGTTTCTTTTTAGCATTATCGACGAGATTAACATCCAAATAACAATTTTTCAATGGTGGCAAGTCAAGCATATCATAGACTTTCTTAGGCATAACAGAAATACTTGCACCAAGATCACATAAAGCATTACAATCAAAATCATTGATCCTCATTTTAATGATGGTCTCCCAACCATCTTCTAGCTTTCTAGGAATAGAAGTTTCAAGTTTTAGTTTCTCTTCTCTAGCTTTTATGAGAGCATTTGTAATATGTTTTGTGAAAGCCAAGTTTACAGCGCTAGCATTGGGACTCTTAGCAAGTTTTTGTAAGAACTTTATAACTTCAGAGATGTGGCAATCATCAAAATCTAAATCATTATGAGCTACAGCAATGGGATCATTGTCCCCAAGGTTGGAAAAAATTTCAGCAGTTTTATCACAGGCAGTTTCAGCAGTTTTAGCAGTTTCAGGTAATTTTGCGCGCTTTGCACTAGGAGTAGAAACATTGCCCACACCAATTATTTTACCATTGATAGTAGGAGGTGCAGCAACATGTGGAGCATTAGCATTGCTAGTGGTGGTGATAGTCCAAACTTTAGCTACATTTTTCTCTTTAGCTAGTTTTTTATTTTCTTCTCTATCCCACCTAGCACGCAATTCATCCATTAATCTTATATTCTCATTAATTCTAACTTGGATGGCATTTGCTGTAGTAACAATTTTATTTTCAATATCCTCAGGTTTAGCAGAAATTTTATTGATTAAAGAAGATTGTGACGCAGACATGTATGAGATTCGGTTTTCAGCATTTGCAAGTTTAGTTTGCAACCTGATGATACGTCTCCGACGTATCGATAATTTCTTATGTTCTATGCCATATTATTGATGATACCTACATGTTTTATGCACACTTTATGTCATATTCGTGCATTTTCTGGAACTAACCTATTAACAAGATGCCGAAGTGCCGCTTGTCAGTTTTCTGCCGTTTTTGGTTTCGAAATCCTAGTAACGAAATATTCTCGGAATTGGACGAAATCAAAGCCCGAGGGCCTATTTTTCCACGAAGCTTCCGAAGTCCGAAGACGAGACGAAGAGGGGCCACGGGGTGGCCAAACCCTAGGGCGGCGCGGCCCCACCCCCGGCCGCGCCGGCCTATGGTGTGGGCCCCCGTGCCGCCTCTTGACTTGCCCTTCCGCCTACCTAAAGCCTCCGTGACGAAACCCCCAGCACCGAGAGCCACGATACGGAAAACCTCACTGAGACGCCGTCGCCGCCGATCCCATCTCGGGGGATCCAGGAGATCGCCTCCGGCACCCTGCCGGAGAGGGGATTCATCTCCCGGAGGACTCTACACCGCCATGGTCGCCTCCGGAGTGATGAGTGAGTAGTTCACCCCCGGACTATGGGTCCATAGCAAGTAGCTAGATGGTTGTCTTCTCCTCATTGTGCTTCATTGTTGGATCTTGTGAGCTGCCTAACATGATCAAGATCATCTATATGTAATTCTATATGTTGTGTTTGTCGGGATCCGATGGATAGAGAATACTATGTCATGTTAATTATCAAGTTATTATACATGTGTTGTTTATGATCTTGCATGCTCTCCGTTTCTAGTAGAGGCTCTGGCCAAGTTTTTACTTTTAACTCCAAGAGGGAGTACTTATGCTCGATAGTGGGTTCATGCCCGCATTGACACTCGGGACAATGGACCGAAAGTTCTAAGGTTGTGTTGTGCTCGTTGCCACTAGGGATAAAACATTGGCGCTATGTCCGAGGATGTAGTTGTTGATTACATTACGCACCATACTTAATGCAATTGTCTCGTTGCTAGCAACTTAATACCGGAGGGGGTTCGGACGATAACCTGAAGGTGGACTTTTTAGGCATAGATGCAGTTGGATGGCGGTCTATGTACTTTGTCGTAATGCCCAATTAAATCTCACTATACTTATCATGTCGTGTATGTGCATTGTTATGCTCTCTCTATTTGTCAATTGCCCGACTGTAATTTGTTCACCCAACATGCTTTTATCTTATGGGAGAGACACCTCTGGTGAACTGTGGACCCCGGTCCATTCTTTTAAATACTGAAATACAAATCTGCTGCAATACTTGTTTTACTATTTTCTCTGCAAACAATCATCTTCCACACAATACGGTTAATCCTTTGTTACAGCAAGCCGGTGAGATTGACAACCTCACTGTTTCGTTGGGGCAAAGTACTTTGGTTGTGTTGTGCAGGTTCCACGTTGGCGCCGGAATCTCTGGTGTTGCGCCGCACTACATCCCGCCGCCATCAACCTTCAACGTGCTTCTTGGCTCCTCCTGGTTCGATAAACCTTGGTTTCTTTCTCGAGGGAAAACTTGCCGCCGTGCGCATCATACCTTCCTCTTGGGGTTGCCCAACGAACGTGTGAAATACACGCCATCACCCGTAAATCTCCATATTCAGATTTTCAAGTTGATTTCCTATATTCTTCAACAAGGTAGATTGTTCATTCATAGTTTTAGTAAACAATTTGTTTTGCTCATATTGTGATTGCATAAAGCTCTTGGTGGATCTTTCAATTTCTAACATCTTTTCCTCATTAGGTGAAACATATCTACCATAAGAGTTACCATTAGCAGGATATGGCCTAGAATTTTGAGCAACCAATGAAGCTAACAGAACATTATTAGGATCAACATTAGTCCTATCATTCACAAGCATAGACATAATAGCATCAATCTTATCATTCAAGGAAGAGGATTCTTCAACAGAATTTACCTTCTTACCTTGTGGAGCTCTCTCCGTGTGCCATTCGGAGTAATTAATCATCATATTATCAAGGAGCTTTGTTGCTTCACCAAGAGTGATGGACATAAAGGTACCTCCAGACAGCTGAATCCAATAGGTTCCGCGAAGAAAAGTTGAGTCCTGCATAAAAGGTTTGGATGATCATCCAAGTAGTCAGTCCATGGGTTGGGCAATTTTTAACCAAAGATTTCATTCTTTCCCAAGCTTGAGCAACATGTTCATTATCCAATTGTTTAAAATTCATTATGCTACTTCTCAAAGATATAATTTTAGCGAGGGATAATATCTACCAATAAAAGCATCCTTGCATTTAGTCCATGAATCAATACTATTCTTAGGCGAGAGATAGCAACCAATCTTTAGCTCTTCCTCTTAGTGAGAAAGGAAACAATTTCAATTTAATAATATCACCATCTACATCCTTATACTTTTGCATTTCACATAGTTCAACAAAATTATTAAGATGGGCAGCAGCATCATCAGAACTAACACCAGAAAATTGCTCTCGCATAACAAGATTCGATAAAGCGAGGTTTAATTTCAAAGAATTCTGCTCGTAGTAGCAGGTGGAGCAATAGGTGTGCATAAGAAATCATTATTATTTGTGGTTGTGAAGTCACACAACTTAGTATTTTCAGGGGTAGCCATTTTAGCAGTAGTAAATAAAGCAAACTAGATAAAATAAATGCAAGTAACTAATTTTTTGTGTTTTTGATATAGAGTGCAAGACAATAAATAAAGTAAAGCTAGCAACTAATTTTTTTGTGTTTTGATATAATGCAGCAAACAAAGTAGTAAATAAAATAAAGCAAGACAAAAACAAAGTAAAGAGATTGGGAAGTGGAGACTCCCCTTGCAGCGTGTCTTGATCTCCCCGGCAACGGCGCCAGAAAACAGTCTTGATGCGTGCAGTTGACACACGTCCGTTGGGAACCCCAAGAGGAAGGTGTGATGCAGACAGTAGCAAGTTTTCCCTCAGAAAGAAACCAAGGTTTATCGAACCGGGAGGAGCCAAGAAGCACGTTGAAGGTTGATGGTGGCGGAATGTAATGCGGCGCAACACCGGGGATTCCGGTGCCAACGTGGAACCTGCACAACACAACCAAAGTACTTTGCCCCAACGAAACGGTGAGGTTGTCAATCTCACCGGCTTGTCTGTAACAAAGGATTAACCGTATTGTGTGGAAGATGATTGTTTGCGAGAAAACAGTAAAACAAGTATTGCGATAGATTGTATGCGATGTAAAGAATAGGACCGGGGTCCACGGTTCACTAGAGGTGTCTCTCCCATAAGATAAAAGCATGTTGGGTGAACAAATTACAGTCGGGCAATTGACAAATAGAGAGGGCATAACAATGCACATACATGATATGATAAATATAGTGAGATTTAATTGGGCATTACGACAAAGTACATAGACCGCTATCCAGCATGCATCTATGCCTAAAAAGTCCACCTTCGAGGTTATCATCCGAACCCCTTCCAGTATTAAGTTGCAAAACAACGGACAATTGCATTAAGTATGGTGCGTAATGTAATCAATAACTACATCCTTAGACATAGCATCAATGTTTTATCCCTAGTGGCAACAGCACATCCACAACCTTAGAACTTTCACGTCATCGTCCCAGATTTAATGGAGGCATGAACCCACTATCGAGCATAAATACTCCCTCTTGGAGTTAAGAGCAAAAACTTGGCCAGAGCCTCTACTAATAACGGAGAGCATGCAAGATCATAAACAACATATAGGTAATAACTTGATAATTAACATAACATAGTATTCTCTATCCATCGGATCCCGACAAACACAACATATAGTATTACGAGATAGATGATCTTGATCATGTTAGGCAGCTCACAAGATCCAACAATGAAGCACAATGAGGAGAAGACAACCATCTAGCTACTGCTATGGACCCATAGTCCAGGGGTGAACTACTCACTCATCACTCCGGAGGCGACCATGGCGGTGAAGAGTCCTCCGGGAGATGAATCCCCTCTCCGGCGAGGGTGCCGGAGGTGATCTCCGAATCCCCCGAGATGGGATTGGCGGCGGCGGCGTCTCAGTAAGGTTTTCCGTATCGTGGCTCTCGGTACTGGGGGTTTCGCGACGAAGGCTATTTGTAGGCGGAAGGGCAGGTCAAGAGGCGGCATGAGGGGCCTAGACGACAGGCCGGCGCGGCCAGGGCCTGGGCCGCGCCGCCCTGGTGTCTGGCCACCTCGTGGCCCCACTTCGACTCTCCTTCGGTCTTCTGGAAGCTTCGTGGCAAAATAGGACCCTGGGCGTTGATTTCTTCCAATTCCGAGAATATTTCTTTACTAGGATTTCCGAAACCAAAAACAGCAGTAAAACAAGAATCGGCTCTTCGGCATCTTGTTAATAGGTTAGTGCCGGAAAATGCATAAATACGACATATAATGTGTATAAAACATGTAGATATCATCAATAATGTAGCATGGAACATAAGAAATTATCGATACGTCGGAGACGTATCACCTAGTGACATGCTTGCAAGCTAATCAGACGACATTCCACCGAGAGGGCCCAGAGTATATCTATCCGTCATCGGGATGGACAAATACCACTCTTGATCCATATGCCTCAACTCACACTTTCAGAATACTTAATCCCATCTTTATAACCACCCATTTACGCAATGGAGTTTGATGTAATCAAAGCATCCTTCCGGTGTAAGTGATTTACATGATCTCCTGGTCGAAGGACTAGGTAACTATGTATCGAAAGCTTATAGCAAGTGGAACTTAATGACTTGATCTCATGCTATGCTTACTATGGGTGTGTCCATCACATCATTCACCTAATGATATGATCTTGTTATTAATAACATCTCGGATGTTCATGATCGGGAAACCATGATCATCTATTAATCAACAAGCTAGTTAAATGAGAGGCTTACTAGGGACTCTGGTTGTTTACACAACACACATGTATTAATGTTTCCGGTTAATAAAATTATAGCATGGAGTGTAAACATTTATCATGAACAATAAGATATAACAAGAACTATTTTATTATTGCCTCTCGGGCATATCTCCAACAATTAGTTGATGAACTTTTGGAGTTGTGGGCCAAACCTGGTGTACGTGTGTGAGATGAGCACACCGAGCAAGAATTTGATCTACGAGCGTTGCTATTTGTAACCATCAATGATTGGCCTGCTCTTAGTAACATTTCAGGACAGACGAACAAAGGATACAATGCATGCACACACTGTTTAGATGAGACTGAAAGTAAATAGTTGGGAAAAAGTAGGAAAAATGTGTACCGGTACAATCATTGTTTCCTTGCGCGCAAGCATGCCTTAAAGAAAAAAAGGCAAGCATTTCAATGGCGAGGCAGACCACCGTCCGAAGCCTGTCCCCCGTAGTGGTGCTGATGTATTTGACATGGTCAAGGATTTAAATGTTATCTTTGGAAAGGGTCCAGGCAGTCGACCTCTTCCGAAAGACGCTGACGGACACGTGCCCATGTGGAAGAAGAAATCTATTTTTTGGGAGCTAGAATATTGGAAAGTCCTGAAAGTCCGCTCTGCAATCGACGTGATGCACCTGACCAAGAATCATTGTGTGAATATTCTAGGTTTTCTGGGCGTGTATGGGAAGACAAAAGATACAACAGAAGCACAGGAGGACCAGGAACGTCATAAAGGACGAAACGACAATCATCCGAGACAGTTTGAAGGGCACTGCCAGCCTACGCTCTTACCAAACAAGAGAAGGAGATCTTTTTTGAAGCCCTATTCAGTATCAAGGTTCCGTCTGGTTTCTTGTCGAATATAAAGGGAATAGTAAATATGAAGGAGAAAAATTCCAGAACCTAAAGTCCCATGACTGCCACGTGCTTATGACACAATTGCTTCCGGTTGCATTGAGGGGACTTCTACCAGAAAATGTTCGACTAGCCATTGTGAAGATATGTGCATTCCTCAACGCAATTTCTCGGAAGGTAATGGATCCAGAAACTTTGTAAGGATTACAAGATGATGTGGTCGAATGTCTACGTAGACTGTGAGTCCTTTGACTCGCATCAGTCCAGCGAAAAATGGCCCGTTTGGTTGCCGGTAAGTGGTCCACGTTGTGGCCCAACCGAAGCACCCCTGGAACAGGCCTTGGAGGAACGCTCGAATCGGCAGTTCCAGCGGGTCTGTCCTGTTGTCGTGCCATTTTGCACACCCGCGTGCAATGGTGCACGCGTGGAGAAGCGCGGAAGACATCGCGTTGCCTTGGTCCTCGCTCCCCACTTCCCCTCATCAGTTTGCTCATTCTCTCTCCCCATTCACTCCTAGCACAGCACAGACAGCACCGCCCTGTCCCATCAACCGCCGCCATGGCCTCCTCGCCTCCTCCTCCGCCATCCTCTCCAGCGCCGACGGATCCAACCGTCCGGCCGACGGCCACCAGGTCCAACGAGGCGCTGCTGCGCCTCGTCCGCAAGTACGAGGCTGGAGGTCGCGACTCGGCGGCGCAGATCGATACCGGACGCGTGCCCGTGTTGAATCGGTCGTCGTCGTTCGCGAGCACGAGGCCGGCCAGCGTGGCAACCCGGAGCGCCGCCGTCCTGGCTCTTCAAGCTACCGGGATTCGACCGGCGGATCGGTCGGGGGCGGGGGTTTTTGCCCCCTCCCCACTAGGGTTTCCGACGGCGAGGGCGGCCGCAATGGCGGCCGGTGCACGGGCTCCAGCAGGGAGATGGAGCCCCCGCCGGGGTTCGCGTCGATCCCGATGCACGCACCGATGCCATGGGGCATGCCACGTCCGCCTAGACCCAATTGCGCGCCTCCCGTCACGCCGCCGCCGGGATTCAGCCGGCCTCGTGCTCGTCGGCAGACGACAGCACCATCGACACCCCGCTTCCCGATCGCTGCACCGCCGCAGTCGATGAGGACGTACGCTCCGTGTCCGCCTCCTCCTCCACCCGGATTTGGTCCGTGACCTCCTCGAGGACCAACCGGCGCCTGCACGCGTCCTGTTCCTCCTCTGACTGGGCCGCTGTCCATCCACCCAATTGTAAGTACCTTCAGTCGACTCCTTCTCGCTTGTTTACATGGACTAGATGACATTGTACATGTGAATGTAGATAGTAATGTAGATAGGATTCATGATAATGTGTATGCGTATTGTTGATAGTGCTTATGCTTGCCATGCCAAGCTCAAGCACCATCATGGACTTGACAATGTCAAGTCCACGACTGTGCTTGAAATTGGCATTACCATTGTCCATGACATTGCTTCAGCTAGCAATGCCAAGCTCAAGCACCTGGCAATGCCAATATGAAGCACCATGATTGGCTTGACAGTGCTTGTGCTTGGCATTGGCACAATGTCAAATCCATGCCACTGCTTGTGCATGCTTGTCCATGGCATTGCTTGCTTTTGCTTCTGCATGCTTGTGCTTGTGCTTGGCAATGGTATTGATAGCTTCTGCTTGTGCTTGTGCAAGTCCATGCTTCTGATTGTCCATGCCATTGCTTGCTTGAGCTTGGCATTGCTTGCTTGTGCTTGTGCAAGTCCATGCTTGTGCTTGTCCATGCCATTGCTTGCTTGAGCTTGACATTGCTTCCTTGTGCTTCGCAGAACTAGCCCTTCCTGGAACTGTTCTCGGAAGGGCCCATACTGGACGCTATCGAATTTGCCGTCCGTGTGCAGCTGCGTGATCCCAACGTAGCGTTCATGTAAGCCCACCACCAGATCACAACGCCGAGGCTTCACGTCGGCCGTCCTGCTGACCTGGGGCACGCTGCCAGTCAGCGTCTGCAGGCGTTCTTCGTGCAGGTGGAGAGCCACGACCTCCGTGCCCTCGTCGTCCCGTCATACATGGAGCAGCCCCTGATCACCAAGTACAAGCTCAAGAACAATGGCCCCCCGATGAAGGTCTGCTTGTACTTGGACCAGCGTTGCGAGTGGAAGGTGCAGCTGCAGTGGATAGGGCAGCGCGTCGGATTCATCAAGTCCTGGAGCGAGTTCTGCGCCAGGATTTTGATGCACGTCGACGACACGCTCGTCTTCACCCCTCAGGACGACGGCTTCAAGGTCGACGTCTTCAAGAAGGAGACATCCCGCTCCAGCATCTTCGGCTGCAAGAGGCACCGCGAGGGCCCTTTTGCTGATCCTCGCCGTTAAGGTGCTGTTGCTCCATTGCTGCCTCTATTTATGTCTGATCCTGTAGTTGTGCTGGTCTCTAGGAGGTTGTTAAACACTTCTTTTGTGCATATCTCACTGTTGTGCTGGCCTCTAGGAGGTTGTTGAACACTGCTTTTGGACCTGGGTAGTCTTCCCCCCAGGTTTAGGCAACCGTCTTACCACTCTGGCGCTAGATTAGAAACTGTTAAGTACTATGTTTGTTGTGTATAAGTGTTTGCTCTGCTTATGATCGTGTTTGAGCTGTTTGTTTGCCGTTATACGTTGGTAATGTCACCATATTTGAATGTGGTGATGAGAAGCTGTTGTCACGGCGCCCAAAATAACAACCAAACACATGTGATGTGGCTGAACAGAGATGGAACACTGCCAGGCATTCAAACAATGTGCACTTCTGTTCGGCCCGTACAGCACAGGCTACCAAACGATGGGCCAAAATTGCCTTTGGCCCGTTCGCGACGCGCAGGGACGCTCATCTCGCTGCGTCAGCCATGCAGAATTTCGGCCCAGGCAACCAAACGCGCCCTATAATTCTATCAATAACCTACTTTCTCATAGATGGGAAAAGGCGATAGTAAATTGAGGATATGGACATGTAACTGCTCACAGTAATGTTAGCACAAGCACCCCTGCTGGCTAGCTAGAGAAGCTCTACGTAGCACCTATCATTGCCAATCTGTTGCATGTCCAACACTAGCCATCTGTTGTACACTAGGGGGCAGTGGTGCAGAGGTCATATAGGAGTGTGTTGTTTGGATTAACATGTTTAAGGTCTCTGATGCTTCTATGGGACATATACCAAAAATATGTTTGTGGACAGATTAAGTGTTTCTGACCAGTGATCTTTGCACATTGTGTAGCCAGAGTTCTTGCTGCTGGCACAAGGTCAGAGACAGTAAACTTAGAAGGTGGACGAGGCAGTGGGGAAGAAGAAGGCCTTGTTGGAACCATACCGTCTGACAGGAGAAATTATGAGGCAATCAATTTCAAATGTTCCAAGCAGAAAAGATCCTTCTTTTGCTACAGCTACTATACTGCTTTCTGGCAATATAATATGCAGGTTTGATTCTCTTTGGATCGAGAGCCGGTGTAGGTGAGGTCTGAAGGAAGCATTCATGGCGATCGTATCTGGAATGCGTGTATGTGAGCAAGCATGGCCGCTGCTGCCAGAGCTTCGTTTGCTGCTCCTCGATCGGTGCTCTCCAACAAAAATTTGCCGTAGGCTAGGAGTCATCCAAGTCTGGGGCATTTCGTTTGAAAAGGTAGTCTGAAAGAATTTGCGTTTTGTAAACTGCAGTCTGAACCATTTAGAACTAGAAGTTGTACTACAAAATATATGTTTGCAGCTCACTGTAACACAAAATGCAGCCAATTAGCTTAGTCGGGGAGTGCGATTTTCTTGTCTGAGTGCCGCCCCATCCGGACCAAATCGAATTGAAATGCTGGTGGCCGTTAGAGCATCTCCAGCCGTTTGGGCTCCCCACGCCCAAATCCGGCGATATTGTCGTTCGGATTGGAGGAAAATTTGGCCTGGGGAGGCCCATCTTCCCAGCCGCGAGCCCATAATGGAGGTAACGGACTTCGGCGAATTCAGACAAAATTGGCGAGTTCGTTCAAACATAAGCGAATTTTAATGATATTTAACATATAGAGGCGAGTTGGTGCATAACTAGGCCGAATTCGTACATATATTTGAATTCGGCGATTGGCAAACTAAACTTAAACTAAATAGCGGCCTACTACATGCCGAAATGGCGGTAGAAGGACGTGTAGTCGCCGCCATCGTCGTCGTTGCTCGAGCCGGCGTTGTCCTGGGGCGGCGGAGCCTCGTACCAGCGGCTCGTGCCCTGGCCAGCGTCGCCGGTGCGTGGCGACGACGGAAGGTACATGTCGTCGTCGCTTCTCTCCTCGAGCTTCACCACCTCCCTGTGCGCGGCGTTCCTAGCGACGGATGGTGCGGCGGCGCGAGCGGAGAGTTGACGCGCGGCGGCCAGATCCAGCAGCCGCCGCTGCTGCTCCGCCTCCTGGCGCTCCCAGTCGCGCCTGGACCAGTCTAGTGCGGCGTCGTCCGCGCGCTTCTCCTCCTCCATGTCCTTCAGCGACCTGGCGATCGCCTCCGCCATCGCGGCGTCCTCCGCGCGCTTCGCCTCCTCCTCGGCGAGCTGGTTTGCGGCGGCCTCTTTCTTCGTCTTCTTCCGGCCGCTCTGCGGAGCGGAAGGCTGGTCGTGGATGACGAGGGCGCCGCTGCTGCGCCCTCTGGTCGGTGGTGGCGACGCCGGTTCCTTCTTGACGGTCGCCCACTCCTGCTTGACGGTGGCCGGCGTCGACCCGCCGGACCTGGACACCGACCGCGAGCCAGACGAGGAGGAGGATGACACCATCCTCCTCGGCATCCAGGAACTACCGTGCCGGCGCGACACGGTAGGCGCCACCGGCGGCGGCATCCCCAGGACGGGGGAGTTCCCGGCCTCGATGTGCGCGAGCACATTTTCGAGGGTGCGCTGAGGCGCGCTCCACCATCGGCGGAGGCCGGCGGCGTTATTCCTTGCCGGAGGAGGAGGAGGGCCGTCGTACGCCCGGATTTCGCGTTCATACCTGCGCCGGAAGAACGCGATCCGCGATTCATGGTTGTCGGGGAAGAAACGCGGATCCGCGCGCTGCTCGTCACTGAGAGTGGCGAGCACCTCGTTGATCGCCGTTTCGAGTGCGCCCCCCCCCCCCCCGTTGGCGGCGGCGGGATCGGCACGCCGCCTGCACTCAGCCTCCATCCTCCCGGTGCGCGGAAGTCCGGCGGCGCCGGGTAGCCCGCCGCGTGGAGGATCCGTCCCTCCCATTGGTGGAGAGAGCGGCGGCCGAAGCCGTTCTTGGCCGCACCGTCGTTCGCCATTGCTACCTCTTCGAGTTCGGGGGAAGGTTTGGTGGAATGCGAGAGAGAGGAGAGGTGAATGCGGGGTACAAGCGGTAGTTCGGCGATAAATAGAGGTAGGCGCGCGTGATACCGAGGCGACGGCATTAGCTCGCCGCGTGGAAGCTACGCGGCCGGCGAATGCTGACCGGCGGCAGACTTTTACAGCGTGCGGAAGACGATGCGATGAGGACGACGATCGTGGTCTCTCGCCGACAAGTTGGGGCCACCAGATGCGCGGGAAGTTTCCTCGATGTTTCGCGCGCTTTCGTTTCGTCCGGAGTCCCCGACCGCTCCCCGGGATCGCCGGATGAATTTAGGCCCAAATCCAGACGAAAACGAGGAACCGGGGGCGCGACTGGGCCGAATTACGCCGTCCGGATGGAAAAAACGTCGCTCGGGGGCCTAGTCGGGGAGACGAGTGGAGATGCTCTTAGAGATGGCCTTATATCTGAAGTGGAGCATGAAGAGGTTTACTGTGTAAAATAAAGTTGAAGCATGGGAACAGGGAACTAATATGCCTGTAGCAATTCCCTTTCAGAGGAGCATGTCTGATGCAATTCCCTTTCAGAGGAGTACATTGAATGTCAATGGATTGAATTGCCTAGGCAGTTGCTCTAAAACCTCGCTGTTTGCCTTGCTGTAACCTACACTTTCGGCAACCTAGTTCCAGCCTCGGAACGCTAGCCGATGCATATCAGGAAACGGGCCCCCTGCGTCACAGGTCTTCAGGCAACTGTTCCCGTTTCTACTTCTGAAACAGGGCAAGCCATAGTCACAGCCCCACTGAGCCGAGGGCGTGGAGGCATGTGCGTAGCATGGGTTAGCCCAACCTGCCATTGCCCCCTCGTAGATCCTGTTTCGGTCATGCATCGCAGCGCCGATGGCTGCAGCGGGCATCGTGTCCCTTCGCGTGTATGCGATTCAATGCGCTAGAGGGCCGTTACAGCAACAGTGCGACAGCTTACTGGTCCGGGGCTCTGCAATCCGTTCTGCTTACCCGATCGATATTCGAGAGCAAATTTGAATCTCGACGAAGCATCTCTGCCATGAACGAGCTTGGAGGAGCACGGCGACCTCTTCCTGGGCGCGATGCGAACACGAGGCGGTGCTCATGTCGCTGACTACTCGCACTACGCCGTTGTACGTACGGCCACACCGCCGGAGCAGTGGGAGAGCAGCCGGATGATGTAGCTGATGGGTGAGGTGTCTGGTGGTGGGCGCGTCGCGTGCTCGCGCGTCGCGGGTGCCGGCCTCACGGAGAGCAGAGCGGCAGCCCCAGATGTATGCCCTTTATCTTCTCCGATCGGAACAGCGCCTCCACTCTCGCACTGAGGCACTGAGCTGATGAGACAACGCGTGCAGCTAGTGCGCGCGCGCGACACAAGGACGCGTTGGCGCGCCATGAGCGAGACGTACCGCGCGTCAGCCGCGTACCCTGCCCATGCATGCCAAGGATGTACGGTACTTGTGCGGGGGACCTGAGATGTCCTGATTGGAAGGTATGTCAAGCTGTCGAGTGTTAGGCAGGTTTCAAGTTTGATCATACAAAGCATGTCGAAGTCGCAATCGTGAAATGTTAATCCCTCAAATCAGCACCATCAAAATCAATATCAATCAATATCTTCTCTTAGTGACGGGAAATCAATATCAATCAATACCAAACATGAATTTTGACTTTTTTTTGCAAAATTGCGCTATAAAATCATCAAATTGGATTTCTGGTTGCATACGAACTCGAAATAAAACGCATAATATATCAAAATGTTCCCACGAAAATTCTACATCCGAATTCACCGGGGACTGCCCGGTTGGACAGTTTTTAGAATCGCCAAATTCAAAAATAGTAAAAAGTTATGGCAAGATAAAAAATTTGCTGCAAAATAGAAAAATCGAAAAAAAATCTGTGGCGCATCTTGTGCCCATGCGCCACAGAAGTTTTTGCTTGAATTTTGAATTTCGGAGGCGCCATTTCTCCTCCACTTCTCCTCCACCACTTCTCATCACTTCTCCACACTTCTCCATCGCATCACTTCTCCTCCTTCTCCACTTTTCCTCCCACCACCACCACTATCACATCATCCATTCTTCTCCACCACCACCACATCCTCCATTCTTCTCCACCACCACCACCACCACCACCACCACCTTCTCCTCCTCCTCCTCCTCCGGCGACCACCACCACCTTTTCCTCCTCCTCCGGCGACCACCACCACCTTCTCCTCCTCCTCCGGCGACCACCACCACCACCTCCTCCTCCTCCACCACCACAACCACCACCACCACCGGCCGGCTGACCGGCCTCCTCCTCCTCCACCCCACCCAACCCCACCCCACCACCTTCCGGCGAAATTCAAAAAAAAAAACCGGCGAAATTCTGGCGGCCCTAGATATAGATCTAGATCTGGCCGCCATTTTTTAAAAAATTCAAAAAAAAAATTCTTTGGTGCATATTGGCATGGTGCGCCACCGAAGTTTTCAAAAAAAAATTATGTGGCGCACATTGACCTGGTGCAGAAGTTTCAAAATTTTTGTGGCGCGTGTACATATGCGCCACATAATTCAAATACTAGTCGCGTGACAACTGCGGCGACCGAGATATGCGCCACATAATTTAAATTTGGTGCGCCACAATTGAGCTATTTTCCACTTGTGGCTTCTCTTCCACCACATCGTGAAAGGACTCCTCCCTCATCCACTTCGCCTCAAACTGCAAGGATGATTAACCACCCCTGGAGCTGCATCATACTAGTCTGTATCAAGCAATAGAGGACGGTGATCCGAGTGATTATATTCCAGGTTGACAATAGCCACCTCCGGGTGCATATCAATCCATGACGGATTTCCCAAGCCTGTATCCAATCTTTCACGAATATTTCCACGTTGCCAAGTGAATCTATCTCCCACATACTCGAGATCATCTAGCCCACAAGCAGCCAAAGTATCTTGGAAGGCTTGCATGAACTGCTGCGGTCTTACCCTGCCTCCCTCTTTTTCATGATCATATAAAATTTCATTTAGATCTCCCATCAAAATCCAAGGGAGGTTGTGCCGGCTATGCGTATCTCGGATTCTCTACCAAGTTTTGTATTTGTCCCTCACCTGAATTCACCATACATCCCAGTAAACCTCCATATGTTTTGGGAGTTCTCCTCAATTCGCACATCAATATAGTTTGGGTGAGCATACAATTGAGATACTTTCACTTCAACTCTCGATAACAGCAGAATACCTTCTTTCCTACCATCACTAGCCTGAACTAGTTTCAAATACATCCTCATTCTCCTCCTAAGACAATCAGCCGGATAAGAATTAAGGTGGGTCTCCGACAAAAACACCACCTCAGGGTTATGGCGCCTCAAAACATCCAGAAGCGCAAGAATAGCCGCGGAATTACCCAATCTACGGCAGTTCCAGACTAAGATTTTCATTGCGACTGGACGGATCCCTCGTGAGACTGCCCCGATCCTAGTGAAGAGGAGTTAGCTGCGCCTTCTTTGTTCGTTTCTTGCGATCCTTGTCCAAATCACCTCCAGGATTGCCATTAGCACCTTCACCTTCAGTGATCATAGGCATCCCACCAACAATAGAGCCATTACCAGTGTCTTTTGCAGCTTCCAAAATTTCATCTTTCTCATTCAGATCTAAACCCCTCTTGGCCGCTGAGTTTGTAAGATCATGCATGTCCACCTACATATCCTTGCTCTTACCTGGGCTTGTTGGCGTGTCCAACAAATCAGGGTCTGAAGAATTAGGACCATGCACCCCCATAGCATTGTGCCGCCATGGGGTAAGAGAACTCTCATACATGTAGACACCCGAGCGACCTCTGCCTGATAAATCTGGGTTACAGCCACCATGGATACCCCCACGTCCCTCTCCTCTGGAATTAACAGAACCTCGGCCACGCCAGGGTTGCCACTCAGCCAAGAAATCTCCCCATTTTATATTGGCTTCCTCATGTTCACCAAAACCACATTCTAGATGGGAATGACCAAAAAAAAAAACGCAGGCACCACAAAACCTCGGAATTTTTTCATATTGAATCTGGTAGTATTCCCTCTTTTTGTCTCTTGAGATAGTAACCATACGTGCAAGATTTTTACGCACATCCAGTCTCACTTTTACCCGCACAAAATTCCCCATACCATTAACGTCTGTCTCCACTTTGTCAACCTTCCTAACCTTTCTTTCAGTGAGATTTGTGATCAAAGCCTTATTTCTGTACCCCACCGGGAGTTTGTGAATCTGGAGCCAGGTTTCAAAGTGGTTCATATCAATTGTATCCGGATCAACAAGGCCATCATATTCTTCAATACACACCGTGTTTTGTCTATACAGCCATGGTCCTCCTTTGGTGACTTTCAACCAGTTCCCTAGACAAAAGCACTAAACTGTAAACATATTACCTTCGAGGTGATTGAATTCTATTCGTTTTGCTGGTAACCGGGCGTTCCTCATATGCTGCTCAAAAGTAATGGGACCGAATTGATTTGCCGTATGGACTTTTAGGAAAGCCATCCACTTCAATCCTTGTTTCGGCGTTGAATCTTCCTCCTCGAAGACGAGGTCATCAAGTTCATCCTCCTCCATACCAAGACGTTGCAACAGATCACCAATCGACTCATCCTTCTTAGCACCCGATCCTCCTACCTGAGACGAGGAGGACTCGGTACTCGCCATAACAGAGAAAAACACTCACCATATTGAAACTGCCACCCAGAACTTCGGAACCCAAGCCCCTCCGACCAAGCAGAGGAAGGACGAGAGCACCCAACCAGAAACCCGAGCGCCTCCTCAAGCCAAAAGATCAGCACCCCGCGCCCAGAGTAGGCTTTGGAAGGGGGGTCGACAAAACCCTAGATCGTCCTGGTGATCGCCAGAGCGCTAGGTCTCGAAACGTTTTTTATTCAATAATGGGATTGTACTTCATATTATGTTGATGTACTAGTTATATGTTGGTGTAATTTTGATGTATCATTATGTTTCTATTCCAGGTATCGAACATAAACTAGAGAAGGTTATGCCAGTCTTCAAGAACCAAAAGTTCTTGTTGTGTTACCAATGTTGGAGATATGCCCAATAGGCAATAATAAAGTGGTTATTATAATATCTTTGTGTTTATGATAAATGTTTGCATCCCATGCTATAATTATTAACCGGAAACATTAATACTTGTGTGTTATGTAAACATAAAAGAGTCCCTAGTAAACCTCTTGATAAAATAGCTTGTTGATTAATAGATGATCATGGTTTCCTGATCATGAATATTGGACGTTGTTAATAACAAGGTTATGTCATTGGGAGAATGATATAATGGACACACACCCATAATAAGTGTATCATAAGATCAAGTCATTAAGTTAATCTTGCTATAAGCTTTCGGTACATAGTAACCTAGTCATTCGACCATGAGATCATGTAAATCACTTACACTGGATGGGTACTTTGATTACATCAAACGCCAGTGCGTAAATGGGTGGTTATAAAGATGGGATTCACTAGTAGAAAAAAGGCCTTCCATCCAGCCCCATTAGTCGCGAACATGCAAGAACCGCGACCAATTGGCCCTTTAGTCGCGGTTCGTGAAGCGAACCGCGACCAAAGGCCTGGGCCCAGCGCGCTCGGTGGCCAGCTGGTGGACGGGAGGGCCTTTAGTCGCGGTTGGCCTGGCCAACCGCGACTAAATGTCCTCAGGGGCCTTTAGTCGCGGTTTGCCTGGCCAACCGCGACTAAAGCCCCTCCCCTATATATACCGACCAGCCCACAGCACTTAGCCATTTGGTGCCACTTCTCTTCACAAACTTCACAAGGGGGGTGTTGGTTTGCTTTTGGCTCCTCTTATGCACACAAGGTGTTTGATGAAATGCCCCAAGAGCATGAAACCAACATGATATGAAGTGTCGGAGCCACACTTGATCGAGCTTCCTCATTTATTTTTTCCTCCTCGATCGCGGTTAGCAACTTGAACCTTTCATATGTGTCATTGATAAAATATGCATGTGTGTAGTTCATTAATTGTTTAATTTCTATTTAGTCGCGAACAAATGCATGATGGTTGATTATATATTTTATATTATAATAATGCGAGATGAATCGGCAATGGATGTACGCTAACCGACTCTCCGGCGAATTCACTACGGGTTTGAAAGATTTCCTCGTAGTGGCTAATGCGAACAAGCGGGGGGTTTTGTTATCTATCCATGTGTTGGCTGTAAGAATCGGAAGGGTTACTCTTCCTCAAGGGAAGTTCACCTGCACTCTGATTCGGCATGGTTTCATGCCAAGCTATAATTGTTGGACCAAGCATGGAGAAAGAGGGGTTATAATGGAAGAGGATGAAGAAGGGGATGATTTCATCGATGAAAGCTATCTTGCTCATTTCGGTGATACTTTCATGGAGGATGCTGAAGGTGAAGGGGAAGGTGAAGGGGAAGGTGAAGAAGAGGCACGTGATGAGCCCGTTGATGATCTTGGTCGGACCATTGCTGATGCACGGAGACGCTGCGAAACCGAAAAGGAGAGGGAGAATTTGGATCGCATGTTAGAGGATCACGAGAAGGCGCTGTACCCGGATGCGATGATGGTCCGAAAAAGCTGGGCTGCACACTTGGATTTGCTGAAATGGAAGGCGAGAGGCAGGTGTAGCTGACTCGGCATTTGAAAACTTGCTGAAAATGTTGAAGAATATGTTTCCAAAGAATAACGAGTTGCCCGCCGATACGTACGAAGCAAAGAAGGTTGTCTGCCCTCTAGGTTTAGAGGTTCGAAGATACATGCATGCATCAACGACTGCATCCTCTACCGCGGTGAATACGAGAATTTGAATGAATGCCCGGTATGCACCGCATTGCGTTATAAGATCGAGGCGATGACCCCGGTGACGATGTTGAGGGCCGGAAACCCGGGAAGAGGGTTCCCGCCAAGGTGATGTGGTATGCTCCTATAATACCACGGTTGAAACGTCCGTTCAGGAACAAAGAGCATGCCAAGTTGTTGCGATGGCACAAAGAGGACCGTAAGTCGGACGGGGAGTTGAGACACCCCGCGAGATGGAACGCAATGGAGAAAGATCGACGAGAGAGTTTAAAGATTTTGCAGCTGACGCAAGGAACATAAGATTTGGTCTAAGTACGGATGGCATGAATCCTTTTGGCGAGCGAGCTCCAGCCATAGCACCTGGCCCGTGACTCTATGCATCTACAACCTTCCTCCTTGGTTGTGCATGAAGCGGAAGTTCATTATGATGCCGGTGCTCATCCAAGGTCCGAAGCAACCCGGCAACGACATCGATGTGTACCTAAGGCCATTAGTTGATGAGCTTTTACAGCTGTGGGGCAGACCTGGTGTCCGTGTGTGGGATGAGCACAAAGAAGAGGAATTTGACCTACGAGCGTTGCTTTTCGTAACCATCAACGATTGGCCTGCTCTTAGTAACCTTTCGGGACTGTCAAATAAGGGATACAATGCATGCACACACTGCTTACATGAGACTAAAAGTGTACATTTGCCAAATTGTAAGAAGAACGTGTACCTTGGGCATCGTCGATTTCTTCCGAAAGGTCATCCAGTAAGAAAGAAAGGCAAGCATTACAACGGCAAGGCAGATCACCGGCCGAAGCCTGCGGAACACAACTCGGTGCTGAGGTATTTGATATGGTCAAGGATTTGAAAGTCATCTTTGGAAAGGGTCCTGGCGGACAATCGGTTCCGAAGGGAGCTGACGAGCACGCAGCCATGTGGAAGAAGAAATCTATATTACGGGAGCTAGAATATTGGAAAGTCCTAGAAGTCCGCTCCGCAATCGACGTGATGCACGTTACGAAGAATATTTGCGTGAACCTCCTAAGCTTCTTGGGCGTGTATGGGAAGTCAAATGATACAAAGGAAGCACGACAGGACCAGACAAAGTTTGAAAGACCCCGATGACCGGCATCCGGAACGGTTTCAAGGTCGTGCCGGCTACGCTCCGACCAAAGAAGAGAAGGTCATCTTTTTTGAATGCCTGAGCGAGTATGAAGGTCCCGTCCGGATTCTCGTCCAATATAAAGGGAAAAATAAACATGGCGGAGAAAAAGTTCCAAAACCCGAAGTCTCACGACCGCCACGTGATTATGACGCAATTGCTTCCGATTGCTTTGAGGGGGCTCTGCCGGAAAATGTTCGAGTAGCCATTGTGAAGCTATGTGCATTCCTCAATGCAATCTCTCGGAAGGTAATCAATCCAGAAGTTCTACCACGGTTACGGAACGATGTGGTCCAATGTCTTGTCGGTTTCGAGTTGGTGTTCCCGCCATCCTTCTTCAATATTATGACGCACCTCCTGGTTCACCTAGTCGAAGAGATTTCCATTCTCGGTCCTGTATTTCTACACAATATGTTCCCCTTCGAGAGGTTCATGGGAGTATTAAAGAAATATGTTCGTAACCGTGCTAGGCCGAAGGAAGCATCGCCGGGGGCTATGGAAATGAGGAGGTAATTGAGTTTTGTGTTGACTTTGTTCCCGACCTTAAGCCGATTGGTCTTCCTCGATCGCGGCACGAGGGGAGACTAAGTGGAAAAGGCACGATCGGAAGGAAATCAACGATATGTATGGACGGCCATTCTCCGATCGAAGCTCACCACACGGTTCGACCAATTCCAGCTTGGTGGCTCCGTACTTTGAGAAACACAAGAATATTTTACGCTCGGACAATCCGGGAAGCCTGAATCCTGGATTAGGAAGGCCCACATGGAGACTTTCGGCGGTTGGTTGAGAAAACGAGTTAATGAGTGACAATGCTTGTTGTAGATCAGTTGTACATGTTGGCCAAGACACCATCTTCGACTATAACGACTTTCCAAGGGTACGAGATAAATGGGAATACATTTTACACGATCGCCCAAGATAAAAAGAGCACCAACCAAAACGGTGGTGTCCGCTTTGATGCGAGCAACCGAGAATGGGCAAAAGGTCACATATTATGGTTACATAGAGGAGATATGGGAACTTGACTATGGACCCTCCTTCAAGGTCCCTTTGTTCCGGTGCAAATGGTTCAAGCTAACAGGAGGTGGGGTAAAGGTGGACCAGCAATACGGAATGACAATGGTGGATTTCAACAATCTTGGTTACCTTGACGAAACATTCGTCCTAGCGAAAGATGTCGCTCAGGTTTTCTATGTCAAGGACATGAGTAGCAAACCGAGGAAACGGAAAGATAAGAAAACGATCGAGTACATCATGCGATGATCCAAAGCGCCACATTGTTCTTTCGGGGAAAAGAAACATCGTGGGAGTGGAGGACAAGACAGACATGTCGGAAGATTATAATATGTTTGGTGAAATTCCGCCCTTCAAAGTGAACACCGACCCAAGCATTAAGTTAAATGATGAGGATGCTCCATGGATACGGCCCAATCGTAAGCAAGCAGGGACACAAGGGAAGAAATGACGTGTAATAATTTATTGTACCAAACTTTGTTGAATGGATCACGTGAATTATATTATCCGTGATGTGTTTTCGTGTCCATTTTCGAATGATTCGATTGATTCGAGATAGCACGATGATACATGAAATTTGGAGTGATTTAGTCATACTCCTGCCTAGGCGTATAATATGCATACTCGTAGTCTTCATAGCCGCCGCCGTTGTGCTGGTAGTCGTCGCCTTCTAAGTTGCCGCCGTCGTCGTCGCCTGCTGTCGTCGGCCGTCGTCGGGCGGCGCTCGTGGCTCGAACCGAGGGTAGCGCGGGCGGGGGATATCGCCGGCCGTGATGTAGTCCATGACGCTCGCGAGTCCGGCCGTACCACCATAGCCGACGGCCGGCCTCGTGGAAGTTCCCGGGAGGCGGACCGTCCTCCTCATACCCGGCGAGCGCCCTCTCACGCCGATTGATGAAGAAGGCGTCCCAAGTATGCTGGTTATCGGGATGCCAGCGGGGATTCATCCGCTGCTCCGGCGTGAGGTCGAGGTAGTAGTGGTTCGTGATGGCTGCCCGACGCGCAGTACCCTGAGGGGAGGGACCGGCACGCCGCCGGCGCTTAGGCTCCAGCCGGCGGGGACGCGGTAGCCCGGTGGGCAAGGGTAGTTCGAGGCGCAAAGCTCCTCCACCTGCTGGTAGGTTAGAGTGGGTGCGGTGGAAGCCATGAGAGAGTGATGAGAGATTGTAGAGATGTGATAATGCTGGCCAAGCCGGGCTACATATATGTAGTGAGAAATGGCGGGAAAAATGGGAGCTGGAAGACAGGAGGCGGGAAGAAAGAGGCGGGAAGAAAGAGGCGGGAAAAAATTGGCGGGAAAAATGGGAGCGGGAAGACAGGAGGCGGGAAGAAAGTGGCGGGAAGAAAGAGGCGGAAAGATAGGAGGCGGGAAGAAAGTGGCGGGAAGAAAGAGGCGGGAAGACAAGAGGCGGGAAGAAAGTGGCGGGAAGAAAGTGGCGGGAAGAGGGGGTGGAAGCGGTGGCTACACGTCGCACGGGAAAAAAAATATGTAGTGAGAAATGGCGGGAAGAACTTTAAATGAATTAGTTTTATTTTTATGATTTTTCTGATATATTATTTGAATTTTTAAGATTTTTAATTGAATTATTTTTATTTTTCTGAATTTATTGATATATTATTTGTATTTTTAAGATTTTGAATTGAATTAGTTTTATTTTTCTTTATTTTTTGATATATTATTTGTATTTTTAAGATTTTTAATTGAATTAGTTTTATTTTTCTGAATTTTTTGATATATTATTTGTATTTTTCACATTTAGAAATGAATTAGTTTTATTTTTCTGATTTTTCTGATATATTATTTGTATTTTTAAGATTTTTAATTGAATTAGTTTTATTTTTCTGAATTTTTTGATATATTATTTGTATTTTTAAGTTTTTGAATTGATTTAGTTTTATTTTTCTTTATTTTATGATATATTATTTGTATTTTTAAGATTTTGAAATGAATTAGTTTTATTTTTCTGAATTTTTTGATATATTATTTTGTATTTATAATATTTACAAATGGAAATAATTTCGAAAAAAGGCCTTTAGTCGCGGTTGGCCTGGCCAACCGCGACTAAAGCTCATTTCCGCGGGAACCGCAAAAGCGGGCGAAAATTGGGTTTCGGTCGCGGTTGGTGTGGCCAACCGCGACTAAAGGGCCTTTAGTCGCGGTTGGCCACACCAACCGCGACCAAAGGCCGTTTGGTATAAAACCACGCGCCGAACCGCTGGGCGCGCATTCTCTCATCTTCTCCGCCGATCTGCAGCGCGAAGCTCTGCCCCGCCGCGCGCCAACGACGCCGCCGCCCCGCCCGTGTTCGTCGACGACGCCAACGACGCCGCCGCCCCGCCCCGCCGCGCCCGAGCCGCCGAACGTGTACGTGATTCCGATGACGCGCGCGCGATTCCGGCCGATGACCGCCGCTCGACCCGCACGCGCCGCCGCACGCGCCGCCGCCCCATTCTTCGACCACGCGCCGCCGCCGCACGCGCGCCGCCGCATATTTCATCAGTGCCGCCGCGCCGTCGCCGTCGCCGATGCGCCGCCGGCCCCGGCCGAGAGAGAGAGATCGAGGGAGAGGCAGAGAAGGAGAGAGAGGGGCCGCCGACAGCCGGATTTTTTTTCTTTTTTTTAATGTTTTGTTTGTTATTTTTAATTTTAACTATACTTAATAAAAAAACTTAAAACTTTGTAATTATAATTAATGAATTAATTAGTAACTATATATAGTTAACAAAAAAAACATAAAACTTGATAATTTTGACTTAACAAAATTTTAAGTGGACAATTTTTTTTTGAATTTTGAATTAACAAAAAATTTCCACCGCCACCGCCACCGACCACCGCGTAAATATCCAAAGTAAATTATGTGAAGAACAAAATTTGACTTAACCACCGCGCGCGCGTATACGGAGGGGGCCGGCAGCGCTCTTCCGCGACGACACCCTCTCCGGCCCACCCCTTCCTCGACCCTTTCGCCACCGCCGCGCCACCGCCCTCTCTCCTTTTGCCACCGCCCTTTCGCCACCGCCGCGCCACCGCCCTCTCTCCTTTTGCCACCGCCCTTTCGCCACCTCCACCGCCCCCTTCTTCACTTAATTAATTAGTTTTTACTACATGTTTTCAGGACTGACATATGGCGGACGATAGAGCTGACCCGATTCTGGACAACTATGATCTGGACGCTGAAGACCATATGTTCGGCATCATAAACGGCGATATTCCATATGTGCCGACCGAACAAGATGAAGAGGATATTTCTTCTTATCCGAATCTTGACGGTCAAGACGAAGGCCGTCGGCAAGATGATGGGGAAGGAACGTCGATAAACGACGATCTTGAATTGCAAGTAGCAACCAACTCCGGCGCCGAGGTATATATATATATACATTTTGCCTCTGGTGATACAAACTTACTGATTTGAATAAATATGTGTGTAGTAACACGCGCGACTCTCTTTCTTATTTTAGCCCTCGGCCGGATCGTCGAAAAAATCGAGTACGTCATCGTCAAAGCGTGGCGCAACCAAGACGCTCAAACAAGCGAGAAACATATACCATCGAGGTTGTCGATCGTGCAACCGGCGGGCAGCTGGAGCCCAAGAAGCACGCCACCAAGTTTATCAACCAATGCGGAGCCGTTGTTAGAGACAACGTCTCGATCACCCTCCGGGAGTGGCATGAGCCAAAGAAGGCACGTCTTGGTTTCACTTTTGTCGACAAGAGAACTAAGAAGGATTGCTTTAAAAAGCTTATGGAACATTTCATCCTACCTCCGGAATACCACAAATTCGATGAGGAGGGTAACAAGATTGAGGAAAACAAGAAGAGGAGGAAGCTAATCAAACATTTCGCTCTTGGTAAGATGGCCGATACATTCAGGAAATTCAAGAAAAATCTAGCCCGTGACTATGTCAACCAGAACAAGAATCCGGATTTCAAAGGACAATATGAGAGACTTGAACATGATTGGCTAGATTTTGTGAAGCAGAAGAAATCGGAGCATTTCATTGAAATATCGAAAAAAATAAGGAAAATGCGGCTAAGAAGGAGTACAATCATATTATGGGGCCAGGAGGGTATCGCTTTTGGGAGCCTAAGTGGGAGAAGATGGAGAACGAGTTGAGGACGCGAGGAATCCGTCCGAGTACGGAGGGATGGGACCCAAGGGCCAAAAGCTGGTGGTACGGGCATGGGGGATCGCTGAACCCGGAGACGGGGAGTGTGTTTATCGGGGCAAAATAATTAAACCCACCGAAAAGCTTATTGAGGCAATGAGGGATGCTCAAGAGGGGAAGATCAAGTTCAACGGAGAGAACGACGCGGCGACAAGAGCCCTCGGGAATCCTGAACACGGAGGACGTGTACGAGGCATGTCCGGGGACATTCCGTGGAAAGTAGGGTTCTCCCAGAACGATGACCCGTACGCTTACAGAAGCCGTAAGAGAAAGATGGATCGGGATGCAAATGTTATGGCGAAGTTGGTATCGGAAGTCGATACGATGAAGAAAACCTTGAATATACTAGTACAAGAAAGATCGGCAGCTGGGGCGAATGAAGATCATCCAGCGGATCTCGGAAGCCAGCCGCGGATGAGAAGCAGCGTGGCTTCCACGGAGAACCCGCCGGCTACTGATAATGCAACGGCGGTCGAAATTACTGCACCGGAGCCTCCTCGCTACCCCGTGGATGATGTAAAGGAGATCAAAGCATGTCATCTGCATTATCCAATGGGGAACAAGTCCATGAAGGTAGCCATCGGCAGTGATTTGCCATGTGAGCCTGGAGAACTCCACCACAACAACCCCATTCCAGATGGCTATGCTCGTGTCACGGTGGAGGAAATAGTCCAAGGGTTTGAGGAACTGGAGATTGACATTGCTACACCCGAAGGGAGAGAAGACTTGGAGGTGTCAAGCGCCAGTTCATTCTATGGAAAAAGAAGTTTATCAAGTTTCCAGACGAGGCGCCAAGGCAAACAAGTCCACCCCCCTCCGGTGGTGGTGGCGGCGGCGGTGGTGGTGGTGGTGGTTCACCTACACCTCCTTCACGTCAGCCGACGCCGCCCCCCAATTCACCTCCGGCGGGTAAGCAGACGCCGCCCCCAGTCCGCCCCGGGCGGGTAGCGAGCCGCCGCCCCCAATCCACCTCCGGCGAAGAAGCGGAAGCAGCAGTCCTGGATTATTAACCCGGACCCTTACGTACCTAAGAAAACAAAGGTACCGGAGCCATCACTGAAGCCTCTCCCCAGGAGGCCTTGGGAAAGTAGTGCCGAGGAAGTCGAGGCGGGCGCGGCTGCTGATTTAGAGAAATGGAAGGCGAGCTGCAAGAAGAAAATAGAGGGCGAGGCCAAGCCAGTATTTTCTGATGAGCAAAAGAAGTGGGCTAAGTCATTTTTGAACACACCGTCCCAAGCCGCAAAGAATCCGCACGACGACTATGCACATGAACTTCGTAGGCAAGCACTCGCGTTCAAGAGGAACCAAGATTTGGCGGAGAAGCGAGGAGAAGAAAGCCTTGGAGGAGGCCGAGAAAAAATTAGAAAGGGGAAAGAAGTTGCCCAGCTCGGGGAACAAAGTAAACAATCGATCGCCCCGCTCATAGTGCAAGCCGCCGGTCCGGATGCCCCCGATATCATAGCAGCTGCGGCAGCACATGGATTGACCGTAACGAGTGCCGAGAGAACAAGCGGCCGACTTAGGTATCACTCTTCGTGCACTCGTTAGGCCTTGATGAGGCGCCAATGAAGGACGTAGTTTTTACATATGTGAAGAATGGCCCTCTCGTCGAGCCTGCGCGAGGAAGAGGATCTACCTCGACAAATGAAAGGTCTGCTAAATTGGTACAAGAGTTACATAAGACTTAAAAACGCCAAAGACTATATTTATGCGGAAGTTAGAGTTGAGCATCACTTCAAACATTACTATATAACAATTCATCGGAGTGAATTGTTCCAGCTGTTCAATCTGCGCGACCTCGACAAATCTATCATCAGTTGCTACGTTCTGTAAGTGATTTATTAATTTCTACCCCATCTCGTTCATTGCCTGCACTATATATTGTCCTAACTATCTTGTTGTCTACGCTATTATGCAAAATGAAGAAGCGGGAAATGCAAATAAGGAACATCAATGATCTTGGGTTCATTGACCCACACATCGTTAATTCATATGTGTTAGAACACCACCCCGCCGACGTGGAGGAAGACCTGTTTCGGTTTCTTAGAAAACAGCAACTCAAAAGTGATATTCTATTTCCTTACCATTTTGGGTGAGTGTTTCTGTCTTGAGCACATTCTCTTTTGTTTACTCTCCATGCATGGTATGTGGCTAATCGATGAGTTATATATGCATGATCTGTGCATGTATCGTGTCCGCAGGTTCCACTGGATTCCGATGGTAATTCAAATTCACACCTCCACGGTTCTCGTCCACGACTCTCTGAATATGGATGCGGCGCTTTGGGCCGACATGAGAAAAATGATGCAAAAGTAATTATTTTCATTCATTTGCGCTCTATATCGATCGGCCTATTTCGTTCATCATTTCCTAATATCAAGTAACTAATTAATAACTCTCTTGTTCATTTAATTTTCTTTGCCTCGTAGGGTTTGGAGACGGTTCGTAGATGAAAAGGTCGGTGAATTCAAAAAAGAGCTACATTTTAAAAGGGCGGTGCGGACGACTGGGGATATTCAGCCACCGGGGACCAATTTATGTGGATACTATGTTTGTGAGAGGATCCGGAGATACACCAATGAGCGGGACCGGTCGGATGAGCTCAACATCAAGAGGAATAACCTCCGGAAGACGCTTAGTCCGAAGCTCGCTTCCGACCACTTCAGGAGGAACTAGCTGGATGGTTCGCGAGGGAAGTCATCGATCCTACAGGACAACACTACGTAGAGGACGTAGAACTATACATGCATTAAATTATGTATGGAAACTTGTTCAAACTTGTATATGGTCATCCGATGATATTGAATATATATTGTATATTCCTCTTGAATTCTTTTTGGTTCTAATTTCAAATTTGTTTGAAATTGTACATTCATATGCATGCATGTATGTAGTACCGTAGAATATGTGAAACGTACTCCTTCAAAATTACAAATAAAGCAAAAAAGAAATAAAACAATACAAATTAAACAGAAAACAGGTTTAGGGGGGGGCAGGTTTAGGGGGGCCTAAAACCCTAAACCTGCGGCGGCCTTTAGTCGCGGTCGGCCGGAAGAACCGCGACTAAAGGGCCTCCGCCCGACGGTCGCCCTGGCGCCCACGTGGAGGAGCCTTTAGTCGCGGTTCGTAAGGAACCGCGACTAAAGGGGAGGCCTTTAGTCGCGCTTAATTGGTCGCGGTTGCGCAACCGCGACCAATGGCAGTTGCGCACCGCGACTGATGGCCTTTTTTCTACCAGTGATTGAGTATTCGGAAAGTGTGAGTTGAGGCACACGGATCAAGAGTGGGATTTGTCCATCCTAATGACGGATAGATATGCTCTAGGCCCTCTCGGCGGAATGGCATCTAATTAGCTTGCAAGCATTTGACAAGGCCACAAGAGATGACATACCAAGGTATGAGTAAAGAGTAATTGTCGGTAACGAGGTTGAACTAGGTATAGAGATACCGATGATCAAACCTCGGATCAGTAAAGTATCGTGTGACAAAGGGAATTGGTATGGTATGTTAATGGTTCATTCGATCACTAAGTTCATTGGATCTTCGAGGGTTAGTCTCTCTTCTCTCTTGTTGCTCCGATCTCATAGATTAGATCTTGGTTTTTCCATAGATTGGATCTTGGATTTATTCGTCTTTGCGGTAGAATTTTTTTATTTTCCATGCAACGAACCCATCAACCAAACCTTATAGAGCAATGAACACATAAATTTAGTATTTGGTTGAGGCTGACAAATTCCATGGAAAATCTTATGGACAGCAAAGGCCACCATGATTTACGATTTAGATGTCCTTGGGAAGGTGGGAAACAAAGAGACAAATTACTTGGCTTATAGATTGATAAAGATGAATGAAGCAAGAAGTGGGCAAGGTATGTGTGGGAGCATTGATTGTATCTATAGGAGCCGTAAGAATTGACATGCGGCATGGTTGGACAATACAACAATTATCATCATGATCTTGAAATTATGTTTGAAGCTCTGGCTTCTGACGCACAGTGGAGTGGACATTGTTTACTTTGGGGTTTTCGGGTTCTCTCAATAATATCAATACATTGCCGTAGTCTCTTCTTGTTGCCAGCCTTTCTAGTAGAGATGCCTTCATTGGGACAATGAGCATGACTACACACTAGGCTATTATCTTGTCGCCAACATCTATCCTTCATGTTTGTGACGACCATCAGAAACTCAATGAACAAGAAAGGGAATCTTTTATGACCAAAACCATACCGAAAGGATATTGAGAGAGTTTTCGGTGTTTTACATATTCGTTTGCTATTTCTCGAGGTCATGCTCGTTTCTGGGATAAGAAATCCATCAACAGGATCATGGTGGCATCTGTGATTCTCCACATCATGATCATCGAGGAAGATAAGGATCTAGACTTGAAGTTTATTTATGAAAATGTTGGTAGACGTGACAACCTACAAGAAACATGGACCAAAATCCAAGCATATTTTGAGACGCACCAAAAGATTTAAAACTTAGGAACACATACCCAACTTTGTAGTGATATTGATAGGCATTAAGGAATCCCCACCGGGAGCCCCCAAAGGCCCCCGAAACGGTCTTTAGGGGCTAAGGCGCAAAATGCTCCCCTACGAGTGCCCCCCAAACCGTGTCGGCGCTCAGGCGGCCCGATAAAATGCCTAGAACTCCGGAACCAGCCCCGCGGCTCGGGTTCAAACGGGAGCACCGGCAACACTTGGCACATCTAAAATGATGCGTGGGCCCCGCCTGGCAGAGTCACAGCCCGCAGTCAAAGCGATGCTCGCACCTCGGCTCCTCACCGTGACAAAAAGCCAAGCGGGAGAGCAATCGCCAATGCGGGAGTAATTGGAGAGTGGCATATCACCTACCGCCTTGCCGCCGTCTAGGCCCCATAACCCAGCATCCCCATCCATTCCCACCTAAACTCTAGCCGCCATGGCCAACAACTATGAAGCGGGCAGTTCCAGGGAGGTTGACGGTAGCGGCGGTGGAGACCGCACCCACACCTCACAATCGGGGAGGCGCACACGCTGTGCAAGGTGGGGCTCCTCATCCTACCGGATTAGTGTCTCCCCTCGGGATGGAAAATCTTTGTCGGCGGCTACGTCGTGTCGCCGCTGCCAGACAGCCACGCCTACAATGGCTATATGTGTCGGAGGCGGAGAAAGCTCATTCCGAAGGACCCGAGCTGGGCCACCAATAGCCAGTTATATGAGGGCCGCTTTTTTGGGGCAGAGCGTGAGGTGGCCCTTGTCGCCACCATCGGCCCGTACTGCGCCCCCTACAACCGGTTCGGCTACCGAGACCGGTGGAGGGGCTGCAATGTAGATACCGTGCTAGCCCAGCTCAGCTTCAGGCTTGGCTCTCCCCTGCAGAGGATACCACGGCGTCCGCACTACGTCGCGTTATCGCCGCTCATCCACCGCTGAGCTTCTACCCTGTATAGCTGGAGCCAGTGTTGCCGGCACGCCAAGGGTGTGGCATCGTCTTCTGCCCCGTCAAGTCGGGGCCAAAGGAGGAGTCGGAGTTGCCTCCTCGTGGCCGTGTCACCTTCCTTCGCCCTGACGCAAAGAAGGTGAAGGCGTTGCCACCTCCACCGGCTTCGGAGGCAGAGAAGAAGGTGGCCAAGTACATGCTTGGCTCGATGGCGCTGCGTACCGTCAATAACCCGGAGGACAGCCTAGACTCGCCAAGGTGATGGCGTTTTCCGTGAACATCGTCCCGGCCGCATATGAGTTCACCTAGTGGTGGTCGGCGCAGGACATCAGTGCCATGGTCGACATGGACGATGAGTCCAACTACGGATTCTTGGTGTCGTTCTGGGATGTGGACGACATCGACGATGGCCGGGACGAAGAGGCGGACAAGGGCCCCTCCCTGGACTGAAGCACCTTCAACGAGCACCATTAGATCTAGGTTATTTTAGTTTGATTAAATTTCTTTTAAATTATGTTCAAATTGATGTAAAACCTCAAATTTAAATGAAATTTGTTTAATTTAAAATCTAATTTATTTCCTTTTTGCATTTTCTCATTGGGGGTCCATTCTTGGGGGCGGGGGTGCCGGTGCGGGGCAGCGACCACTGCCCCCCCCAAACCGCGGAAGGAAATGCCGACAAATGGCTATTCCGGTTGCCGGCCTCCATTTGGGAGGCACCGGTGGGATGCCGTTGGTAGTAGCTCTATGGGTAATAGTCTCTCAAATTATTTTTATGACATGTGCGACTTGAACGATTCTTTTCATCCCGGACCATCGATTATTTGTTTAATTATTTAGATTAGATTTGAACTACTCTATTAATAATTTGGATTATTATTATACTTTGCAATGTTAAAACATTTATAAATTTGATTGATGTTGTCATTATATTCAGATTTTGTTATGCAAAATTACACACATATATATGGTTAAATGCTAAAAATATTTACTCCATTGAGCAGAAAAATGGCTTGCATGACAATAATTTGTGCCAGTGTCAGACAGCCCATAACGAAATTTTCATTTCAGCGACTCGTTAACTAGGAAAAGCTTTTACAGGCGAAAACATTCGTCGGCTTATGCTTGCACAACAGAAATGCGTTGAATAAATAATGGAGCATTCACGTGACCCTACTTTGTACGCCCGGCTCGTAGCGCACGTAGCTTACTGGCCACCTTGCAGCTCGTACGCTCTAGCCATTTCAAACAACATTCGCCCGGCTCGATCTCCCACGGCTATATATAACACTGGTGCCTCGCCACCAGTGCTCCCTGCTTCAAGAACCAACGTGTCCGGCACTCCGGCGTAAGTGATTAGCGACTGAGCCAGCAATGGATCATGGGGGCGGTGGTAGCAGGAGCAGTAGCCGGCTCCGGGACCGGTTGGCCCGGATGTTCCGGCCGAGCTCGCTCCTCCGCTCGACCTGCAACAACAACACCGCGTCGACCTCCTCGTCGTCGTGCTCTGCAGCCGCGAGCTCGGCGGCGGACGGGGTGACGGCGTCAAAGCCGGCCCCGAGCTCCGCCTGCTCCTCCAGCCGCGCGCTCCTCGCCGCCGACTCCGCCGTGGCCAGGGACAGGGACTCCTTCCTCACCTCCTCTCGCCGCGATTACGCCATTCTCGTCGGCCGCACCGAGTCCTTCTCCAACGCCCTCGACCGCGTGCACCGCCGGGCCGGCAGCGTCGGGGCGGCGCAGCCTCTGGTTCCCTCTCGCTTCTCTATGCACGCGTCCCCTCTGATGATGGAGAGCAAGAAAAACGAAAAAGAGAAGAGCCCTCTCTACTGCCATCCGCGCCACCGCCACCGCCTCGGTGGCAGCGACAAGAGCAAGAAGCTGCTCTCGAGCAACCCCTACGGCTTCAGCAGCTCGAACGACGACGACGCCGACACCGACGGCGACGACGTCTTCAGCAGCGACGCCGACGAGCGCGGCCGTGGCGGCGCGAAGAAAGGGGAGGCGGAGGCCTTCTTCTCCTCCTCCCGAAGCTTCTCCTTCTCCTCGGACTCCTCCGAGTTCTACACCAAGAAGAAGAAACCCACGAAGAAGTCCCCCGCCGCGGTGGCGCCCAAACCGCCGGCGGTAGCGGCTGGGACGAGGAGGCAGAGGCGCAAGCATCGACGCGCCGCGAGCAGCTGCGACACGTGCGGCGTGAAGGAAGGGTTCCGGCCGGTGGTGTCGGCTGCGGAGGAGCAGGTGCGCAGGGGGTTCGCGGTGGTGCAGCGGTCGCGGGACCCCTACGCCGACTTCCGGGCGTCGATGGTGGAGATGGTCGTGAGCAGGCAGATGTTCGGCGCGGCGGAGCTGGAGCGGCTGCTGCGGTCGTACCTCTCCCTCAACGCGCCGCGCCACCACCCCGTCATCCTCCAGGCCTTCTCCGACATCTGGGTCGTCCTCCACGGCGGCTAATTAAGCTGGCTAGCTAGCTAGCTTAGCAGCCTTAGCTCCCTAGCTCGTCTCTCACTCAATTAGTCAGCTCTTAATCAAAGCCCCAAGACGCTTAGTTCACTAGGAATGTCTCCTTAATTAGTCACTCGCAGTGTTCATCAATTCGATCTTAGTTTTAATCTTGGCTGTGCAGTGTGCAGTTCTTGCTGTAATAACTAGCAAGATGGCCCTCGCAAATGCGAGGGCATCATTTTGTTTGAAAGTTGGGCATTGTATTATTTTGTAGCATGAAATATATTAATTTATTCTCAAAAGACAACCTTTTGTTTTTTTATCAATATCTCTCGCTTCCGTGACACTTTAACCATTGTAACAGTACATGTGGAGAAATATGTTATATTTTAGTGCTGCAGTATTCTACATTTAACCCGTTGACTCCACTATCTTGATGTAAAAATAATAATCCTACAAAACTTAGATCTAGAATATCGAAGCACAGTGCTACCTTGAGTCCATAATTCACCTAATCTTTTAGAAGTAACGGGGATGCACGAGATCGATAATGGAGAAAAGTAGTTGATGCGTGTATTCTTGCCACAAAAGTTATGTTTATTTTATTTTAGCGTTCTAATGTATAATCATGTGGTTTGCTCTTTTTGTGCCATATGCAGTATGCTTATTTTCCCTACGGCCTATTTCTTTCGTACTTTTTCGTTATATTATTTTGGAGGATTAGAGTAGGTTTTTTCCTACTGATTTATCTTCACTGTAGTTTTTGAAAGTAAGCTTCCATCATACCTGAATCTATCGGAAATAATCTTTTGTTGGTACAAATTAAGTTTCGGAGAAATCGAGTAGGGAATGACGCTAAAGTCTTATACATTTTAATCTTGATAATCAAAGATCTCCTAATTAACCGGCAAAACACATATGTGTTAGACAAAATAAATTCTATATTGACCAAACTCAGCCCGGCTTATGTACCAATAGAATATTCTTCATGGAGTCCTTTACATACATGCACTTCTCTTTTGTGGGGCCCACCTTAACACGATCGGTAGAAAAAGATTAAGAATGAGGTGGCATAATTCCACATATATGTAACACCCATACTTCTTAATTTTTATTTATACTGTTCAACCAAAAAATCGACGAGCGACCACTACTCTCACTCAACTATACCAGCACACAATGTTTATCACTGTCGGTGGCTTTGTACGTGTATATTGTTTTACGTGGCATTTTTTTATCTTTTAATTTCAGATGTTAAATTATTTTATAATTTTTTTAGCATATGTGGATTAACTTGATGTCTCGAAAAACACCCTAGATATTTACGGAACATACATATAGTCTAATACATTTTTATACTGTTTAACAAACTATCGATGAGCGACCACTACTCCTTCGCTGATTATACCGGCACAAAATGTTTATCATTGTCGATCACTTTTTACACGTATATTGTTTTACGTTACATTTTTTATCTTTTAATTTCAGACGTTAAATCTGTTTATAATTTTTTAGCATATGTGGATTAACCTGTTGTCTCGAACACCCTAAATATTTACCTAACATTCCTATAGTCTAGTACTCTCTCTGTCCTCAAACAAGTGTACATCTAGCTTTAAACTTTGCTCACAAAAGAGTGTACTAATATCCTACCAATGCACTTTAATTGCTTCTCTCTTATCGCACGAAATCAAACCCAATAATATTAAGCACATGTTTTTCGTGTTTTCTACATGCACTTAGCTTATTGGATGTGAAAGAATTAAAGATGAGATATGCATGTTCCCAATATATTTTTTAATTCACTTTATAATTTGTCTTGAAAAACCCGCATTTATACTTATTTGTGGATGGGGTATCCTTATACATCCGAATAGATGAATTAATCTAAGCCAGTTTTTATTTGCACGTGCACCTCCATACTTGACAGGACTCTCTATCTATATCTATATGTAGTCCTCTATTCTTTGATTATTATATAACTCCAATGTCAGGTCTAGGAATTTTTGAATCACGACAGTTTAGGCAGGTTTTCAGGTCAAGGATTTTCTTTTAAGATTGTCTCCCTATCTTTCTTAATGTAGGCAGGATCGGCAGAGCGCTAGATTCCTCTACAATACAAATCTTAAGTACCGATTACATATTTTTAGGCTTATCTGTTCCGGTAGTCTCTTATAAATTTGATAAGTACTACCTCCGTCCAAAAATAAGTGTCTTAATTTTGTCTAGATATGGATGTATGTAGACATATTTTAGTTGTAGATACATCGTATCTAGAAAAAGTTAAGACATTTATTTTTGGACGGAGGGAGTAGGAAATAACGTGTTAGGACATATTGCCTATTTATCTGTTCCGGTAGTCTCTCATATATTTGTTAAGTACGAAATAACGTGTCAGACCATATTGCATATTTACCTCACATGGACCGTGTCAGACCAAACTACGTTGTTACGTAACTTTTAAAATTTTGTTAAATGGTAACCGGAGATTTTAGATCCAACAATCATAATTAATCTTAATGATGTGGCTTAACGTGGTGCCTTTATTTTTGACATCTGTATTTTGCTTTTAGTATATAATAGATGTATCGCCGTTCTTGGCTCTGAGCCTCTGCCACCCAGTGTGCGAAAGCTAGCTTCTGATTTGGAATTGGTTTCAGAACTGACCAGAGGGTGCCGTGGGTTTGTTTGCTAGCTACACGGGAGCTGTACGGCGTTTTCTTTTTCGAGTCAATGATTTGAAAATCATCATAACATTACAGAAATATTGGTTTGCACCTCCCATCTGTGTCGGCAAGGACTGTGTTTTCGCCGCCATTCTGAATCTGATGATGACAAGTTAATCATTTATCAAGGCCTAGAAAATCAGTGAGATGTTGTCCGATGTGTCATCTACAGAAATTTTTCTAAAAACTCATGGAGTTACAATCTTAAACAATGCATTTCCCAATTTCAACGACTTTACGGCTATTCATAGAAGGAGTACATTCCCCAAAAGCCTCTAAACGTGGGCTCATCCGTCAGTGATGATCAATGGTGCCGCATGCTTTCTTCAGAACCAGGGTAAAAAGGCTGCTGCTATGCACATTTACAACCTTAAATGTGAAACGTAAGGCCAGACAGGAGAATTATGGTGGAGCACCCGGGTGCCATATACCATGATATTCAAAACATTCGAAAAACGTGATTTAAATGTTTCAAAAAAAAGTTTAAATAATTTCCTCACGTAAATCTCATCTTGACACTTACGTGTGCAAACTTTCAGCAAAAAATACGGCCATATGTGATCCACACAAAAAAGTGAAAATGAAACTTTGTTATACTGTGAATAGTATACGTCTACTCACTATATTATGAACAGTATGTTTTGTTATTTTTGTGTAGGCTACATACTTTCATATTTTAAGTTGAAACTTGACATGCACATACCTACATACATACTACACACACATGATTTAGGCCGTATTTTTTAATTCAATTTTAGTATTTGTTTTGAATTTTTTGCTCAAATCAGGTGCGCTGGCACCTGGGAGCCAAAAATTCGCGTCCGGCCAGACAGCGCATATTGACAGAGGCTACCAGTCAAAAAACGTACCCAAATTGTAAAAAAACAACTCACTCGTTTGCACTTCACTACACTCTTTCTCTGCTGAATTTCTTTACTACAGAGAGCGCCAAGGAGGCAGCGCCGTATCAGCAATCACCCATGTAGAGCCAGCCAAGTCAGTCCAGATAAATTTCATTATATCTCACCAGCACTATATGAACCATCCTCTTGTTCAAAAGAGAAAAAAAAACCATGCTCTCTGAGTATTACATTACATGCATGGAGAGTGAAAGTCTATTGCTCCACATGACATGGCGCATGCATCGACCACCTCCTCAAAAGAAGCCTTTGCTGCGCAAGACGTCAAGCAGAAAAGGGAATCGAAGATGGCAATAGAGTATCGCCTTTCCCTGCCCACATCATCACTAGCTTGGGATTCGAGCCTCGAGTCGCATCGCCATCCCTCCTCATCACACATCAGCTGTCAGATCCGATCCAAATCAAATCACATCAAGATTCAAGAGGGAGATGTTAGTTAGTGTGCACGTCAAGCAAAGGCATCAGGATAGGCGATCACTCACTCAGGATAGTAGTATTACGGTACTCGTCAGATAGTAGTACACAATGTGCAGTTTGACAAAGGTTTTAGAGTAAATTATTAACATGTGTAATACAAAATATTGTTAGTTACATCATAAAATGCATTTTCATATTATAACTAGTAATATTTATGACACAAAACTATTATCACTATATTCGTCTTCAAACCTAGCTAAGTTCATAATATGCCAATTTGATATCATATATTCCATCCATCTCATGAAACATGTCTTAAATTTTTCTAAATTCAGATGCATTTGGACACTAAATATTATCTATGTACATTAAATTTAGACAAATCTAAGACATCTTCCATGGGACGGAGACCTAAACTTTGCTCCAACCAGATATCCAAAGACATCAGGGATGCGAACAACCAAGAAAAAATAAAAATAAAAAGAGAACAGAAAACAAAGGACCTGACGTGGTGTTGAATCACGCGCAACAGTAGCACTCTAACCATCACCGAAAACAACACACATACAACAAAGGAGATTCTTCAAAAGGAACGCCTTCAAAAGAGGTAACAATGCACACATGTTGTTGTCGTCGGATCGAAGATCTTGAATTTTCACCCTGAAAATCGTGGCTCGGTACTGAAGAAGCACCACCAAGAATGAAATCTACCTGTGGTGCCACCCCGTTTGCCAAGGTTGCTGCTGCAAGTCGTCAAACACTCTACACATAGGGAGAACATGCAATGCATTGTCTTCATCGCAACCAGAACCCTCTCCCTTTTAGAGCATCTCCACCAGCGCGCCCCAAATAGTCGCTGGCAGTGGCGCCGACACTGTTGTATGGGGGGCGCCGGCAGTGCATCCTCTATTTGGGAACGTTGTTCCCACACCGGCGCCTCCCATACGATGGCCCACAAATTATTTATCTTTTTACAATATTTTGAAACAACATATCAATCATATTTTATTCATACTATATTCAATTATTCATACAATCACACAAATAGTACTTAAATTATTCATACAATCACACAAATAGTACTTAAATTATTCATACAATCAAACAAATGAAAATTAAATTATTCATACAATCAAACAAATGGAATTTAAATTATTCATACAATCAACAAATAGAAAATGCATTGTTGGTGGCTCCTCTCCTCGCCCATAGATGTGCAGCTAGATCCGCTCCAATGCATGCAGTCAATGCTTCCAAGCATTCCAGGAAACCCTCTTGCTGCATTTTTTTCAGGATCTGAGCTGTATCATCTGCCCTTGGTGCTCTCAAGTAGTCTATAGAAAACACCGCTATGACGGCTCGGCAAAACCTGTAGAGAGCATACGAACATGTCGAGCACCATATGCAAGACAACGCATTGCAGTAGTGCACTTCTGAATTGAGGTGAAGCCCCATAAACCTGTGCAATCTTGTTTGGCCATGAAGTAGTCATCGTACTCCCTAACGCCGTATACAATCTTCATGAGCAGATCCTTGTTCATCATAAACCGCACCGAAATTCCTTCGGCGAATGAGTCGCATCGTTATTGAAGTAGTCGGCGTCAAGCAGCATTGCGCCAGCTTGACGATGTCGGTTGATGTTCCTCCTCTTGTCTGGCTTTGAGCCACCGCGCCGAGGCACGACGAAGAAAGGCTGGCGAACGCGCATCATACTCGTCAGAATCAGCTGCTGCTATTGCCGCCGGACAGCCTCAGCGTTCTGCTCCTCCGTGAACAGCTGCACCATCATCGTCGTCGTAGAAGGTAGGGAAAGCGGTGCGTCTGGCTACCAGGTGGAGCCCACGCTCGTTTTCTGACGTGCCACGAGGCGCCGTCGCGTCCGATCTGCGCCCTCTATGAAGGGGCCGGCACGGGGTTACCGGCGATTCTATTAGGTTCGAAAACTAGCCGGCACCTTTTAGGGCGCACCGGTGCAAGCGCAAAAACGACACCGGCCCCCAAAACTCTATCGGGGCCGCTATGGGGCGCACCGGTGAAGATTCTCTTAGCAACCTCCGATCGCAACCACCATGACTTTCTGCACCTATGTCAAATCTATATTGATATGTCTCATGGGTACCTACACTTTTCTATAAAGTTGATCAAATGCTAAAAAGTTTACACTTAGATAAAACTAGAAGTACACATATTTGAAGACGCGTGGAGTATATATATTATCATAGTGGTTAATATTATTTGTTGAAAGTTTTGTTAAAATTTAGTTAGCTTGATTTTTTATTTTTTTTCAGAAAATATAAGGCTTCTTCATAAAATGGAGGTAGTAGTAAATATACGTCGCATCCTCACACATCACAAGTCAGATGCCGATCCAAGTATCCAACCCAAATGGCAAGGGAGGGAGATGTGTTTAGAGCATCTCCACTCGTCCCCCCGAACAGGCCCCCGGCGAGCGTTTTTTCCATCCGGACGGCGTAATTCGGCCCAGTCGCGCCCCCGGTTCCTCGTTTTCGTCCGGATTTGGGCCTAAATTCATCCGGCGATCCCACGACATCCCCGGCCCCCCGGGAGCGCTCGGGGACTCCGGACGAAACGAAGCGCGCGAAACGGCGAGGAAACTTCCCGCGCTTCCGGTGGCCCCAACTTGTCGGCGAGAGAAACCGATCGTCGTCCTCATCGCATCGTCTTCCGCGCGCTGTAAAGCCTGCCGCCGGTCTGCATTCGCCGGCCACGCGGCGAGTTAATGTCGTCGTCTTCCGCGCACGCATCGTCTTCCGCGCGCACTAAAGGCTGCCGCCGGTCAGCTCGCCGCGGACGCGTCGCAATCCACGCGGCATTTAATCCCCGCGCCAGCCACGCCTATATACGCCGGTCCGCTCGCCGCGAGGCGTACCCCGTGCTCCACTCTCCCTCCACTCTCCCTCTACTCTCAAGATGGCGTTCTACGACAACGACGGCGCAGCCAACAACGGCTTCCCCGCCGGTCGCTCCACGCGTGGGAGGGGCACCTCCTCCACCAGGCGGGGTACCCCTGCCCGCCGGACACGAGGCCTCCCGGAGGCGGCCGGCGGCTAAGTGCTGGCGGCGTTCCAATCCCGCCGCCGCCGCGGGGCCATGCCCTCGACGTCGCCATCGAGGAGGCGAGGATGAAGATGACCGACGAGGAGCGCGCCGACCCGCGCCACCACCCCGAGAACTACACGCGGTGGAACTCCTACTTCCTCCGGCGGTGGGAGCGGGAGCTGGCGGCCTACGACGGCCCGCCGCCTCCGCCTGCGCGCAACAACGCCGCGGGCCGCCGACGGTGGTGGAGCGCGCCGGAAAGGACGTTGGCGAACGTCCTCGCGCACATCGAGGGCGGCAACTTCCCGGTGCTCACGATGCCCCCTCTATCGGCATCGAGGGCATCGGCGAGCCGCCGTCGGGAAGCGTCTGGCAGCCACGGCGCATGGCTGCCAGCTCGTCGTCTTCCGGATCGGCGTCAAGGTCATCCTTGGCGCCGGTGAAGAGGGAGGAGGCGACGTCGCCTTCGACGCCGGTGCGCGTCAAGAAGGAGCCGGCGTCTCCGCCGGCGACCGCAGGGCGCAGCAGCGGCGCCCTCGTCATCCGAGAACAGCCTTCCGCGCCGCGGAGCGGCCGGAAGAAGACGAACAAAGAGGCCGCCGCAAGCCAGCTCGCCGAGGAGGAGGCGAAGCGCGCGGAGGACGCCGCGATGGCGGAGGCGATCGCCGGGTCGCTGCACGACATGGAGGAGGAGAAGCGCGCGGACGACGCCGCACCGGATCGGGCCGAGCGCGACCGGGAGCGCGAGGAGGCGGAGCAGCGGCGGCGGCTGCTGGACCTCGGCCGCCGCACGCCAACTTGCCGCCCGCGCCGCTCCAACCGCCAACGACGATGTCGCGCGGTACCGCCGTCCCCGCGACACCTCCATCCGGCGTCGCTGTCCCCGTCGTCGACCTCGAGTCCTCCGACGACGACCGGGTACAAGCCATCCCCGGGGTGGGGAGACGCCGGCCGTGGCAGCAGCAGCCAGGCCGCGCAGCCGAAGGCCAACGACGACGGCTCCGACGACGACGGTGGCGACTACACGGTGTTCTACCGCCATTTCGGCATGTAGAGCGCCGTGTTTTAAAATTAGCGTTTGAATTCCCCTAGCCGAATTCGAAATATAGTCGAATTCGGCCTCTATGTATGAACTCCTCCCGTAATGTAATAAATATCATTAAATTTAGTCTATATTCACCCGTTTTTAGCCGTAGTTTGTCAAGTTTCCGTTTTTTAAATTCGCATCGTCCACTTCGCCTGGGCACGCGGCTGGGAAACTACTACTCCCCACGCCAAATCTTCCTCCAATCCGGACGAAAATTTCGCCGGATTTGGGCGTGGGGAGCGCCAACGAGTGGGGATGCTCTTAGTTAGTGTGCACCACAAGCAAAGGCATGTATCAGGATAATAGTACACTGCTACTCGTCAATGATACGTAGTACACTAGTACGTGATGGAGTTCGTAGCAAGACGTTGGCGTTGCTACATCGAGGCAGGAGCTGCCTGCACCATTCTCCAAGGACATACTACTAGAAAAGTGTGGTGGCTAGCTAGGTCGATGAAGAATAGGTAGATCCCCTTTGCGTTTGAACTTTGAAACGATATGAGAATCTATCGGATGGCCTTGACGCATTGTCGAAATTACGTGTTTGGATTCATGGCTAGCTAGTCAGAAGGGGATGGGTTCGGGATTAGGTTTCTGGGACAGTGTTTCCCATGTACTATGCTGAAAGGTTTTCACCGCACTTGAGTGAAACCCTAGTAGTGCAAGGGACACCAAGCACCCGCCAAGACGACCTGAATGCCATGCCGTAGAGCTTTTGCTGCCTTGCTGGTTGTTTGGACAGCATCATCTTCTACTTGTGTGGACACTTGCTTAAGACAAACATTCCCAGATTTTCTACTAACCACAAACAAAAATCGAGGGACACTTGCTAAAAAAATGCTGGGTGTCAGGCATGACACGGCGTGCTTCATTTGGTCAAGCTAGGCACATGCGTGCCTGACTATGGCATTGACATTTCAGCTCAAGCCTGTCCTTTTTTAGTGCTCCCCTTTTAGAACATTGCGATGAAATCGCATCAGCTTGCTCGAGGGTGCTTAGTTCAAACTTCAAAATGAAATACTACCAAAAAGACACTTTTACTTCTCGATTCAGGATGACACTTTTACAAGATCGAATGCTGGTCCGATTAAGGTTTACAAAACTATAAAGTCCATAAAGCTAAAGTGGAGCAGATAACTAGATAATGCAAGGGGAGCAACAGCTGCTAAGGTTGTCTTTGACTTGGTAGCTAATCTCTGGGCGTGTCAACTTTCCCGTTGAGAAAAGGTGGAGTTTGGAAAACTAAAGGCGTTGGCTTTACGAGCCATTGGCCGGCAGCCTGAAATATCACATCGGTAGTGTTCTCGACTGTTTGGGAGACCAGGTTTTGCTACGGAAAAGGTGGTAATGATCACGAGGAAATTGACTGTCCGTTGTTGCACGGCGCGCATCGACCAACAGTCTCATGCATGGTGGGCATGGACTCGTGCCGGTGCCGGCATGTACACAGTACACCACCATCTGCATTAAAAAGTATTAATATAAGGCTTTTTGGAAGGGAAATTTTACCGTACATTATACTTGTACAAAAAATAGTAGTATATGGGTGTAATCCGATGGCTTAAAACAGTTGGACCAAGCGTTAGTTAATATCCTTTAAAAATTTCCTGGATGTGTAGTATATTAGACCCAAAACCTCACTATAAATTTATTCATCGATCAGGTGTGCCGATTCAAATCGTTTTACTGCCTTATGAACCCTAACGCCACCGCCGCCTTACAAACCATAGCGAAAGAGCTGCCGCCCGTGAGTTGCCTCCACACAGCGCCGCCGCACGGCCTCCCGTCACCTTGTGCCCCAAGCCCACTCGTGCGCACGTGTGGGCAGCCACCGCACGCGTTGTCATTGTCGTCCTTAAGAAGACACACAGTCGGCAGATGAAGCTCACAATGAGTACCCGGATGAATATTGAATAAGATGATGTCTCCCTCCTCTATCTTACAACTCTCCACAACATCCTCCCATACACCTCATTTGTGTATGCCTTGTGGTCTTTGCCATCTTCATTGGAATTTCAAACTTCTTGCCGCTTGTATAGCACTCAACATCCACAACAACATGACCATCAAGGTACCTCCGTAGGTACCTTGTTGTGAAGTGAGTACCAATTTTTTGTCGTAATAAAAATTGTAAACATTTAGCAATTATAAAAACAGCAGTACTGCTTAAGTAAAACATACATGATTATATACCATTTTTTTCATTTTGTAGTAATGAAATTTGATTTGGTCATCTCTTGTGCACAAAAAACTTCATATGGTTTCCAGGAGAACGGGCACAAAAGTAATCAAGGGCTGATTGGCACTCCGGTGATGTGTGTTGTTGCCGAATATGCAATGCTCATCAATGTCTTTACTCATTATTTTAGGACCTACAAACTAATAATCCATTAGTGTTCTAGTATACAAACAAAATGCAAGGAATAGGAAATAAAATGACTACTCTTCTTCATACCTCTGAACATCCACCCTGCATGGGGCTGGAATCTCCACTAGGAATGACAACAGCATGTTTTTTGCAGGTCCTACACTAATGACGAGATTCACAATTATTAATGTATGAAATAATGTAGCTGAGTTAACATTGAACACTGAACAATGCACTATACCCGTTCCTATCTGAAAAAAATCTGACATTGTATTGTACTCTACATACAAAAAACCTTACAAAGAATGCATTTTAACTGAAATTGCATGTTTTTTAATGTATCTACAAAGACCACATCTTACAAAGAATGCATTCACAACTTTGTTGTTAGCGATGTAGTTTTTAGATAAAGAGAATATATTAATATCAAAAGATACCAATTACACACGGCCTCTGCAACAACGCTCCACCCTAATAACAGTACGGATGCACATAGCCAAAAAAGAGTAAAGAAAACTAAGAAATAAAAGCCCTGCTACAGCCTTCTGGACCTAGCAACAGCAATACAACCATCACCGTGACAACACCTGAAGTACAGACTCTCTAAAAGCGACGCCTCCAAGAAGGTACCAGTGCACCAGCGCCGTCGTCGCCCGACCAAAGGTCTTAGGTTTTCACCCTGAAGATAGTCCCCGCTCTCAAAACAATGCCTCCAACAGGAACATTGCCAGACACAACCAGTTAAGGCCAGACCTTGGGTTTTCACCCTGAGAGGTAAGACTCTGAACTTCCCCTGTGTTGTCGTCCCCACATGCATACCACTGATGCAGAGCCTAGAAGACCATGCAGATCCCTCAGCATCACGGAGACTCGAACCTCCTTTAGCCAGTCCACCAATCCGGCTTTCATGATATTCCTTCTTCTGACTTCACCATGGACCAAAAAAGTCACCTGATGTTAACACAAAATAGAGCTTCGCGCCGCTCCCTCCGGAACCAAACGGTCGGAATAAAAATATGGGTGCGCGCGACCGAATACCACCCGATCCAGCAAACTGCAGGCAAAAGATGCATTGTTCCATTCACCAGCGGAGCTTTCCGGAACTCATCTCTCCAGCCAGATCAAAGTAAACTAACCTCCAGAAGATCTTCATCCTCGCATGCGAGAAACCCAAGGACTGCCACCAAAAACAAAGCAAGATCAGCACCCCCACGCCGCCAATCCCTCCTGGCGCATCACCGAGGAAGAGGACAGCGACGCGGATCATGTGTACCGCCGCCGAGCCGTTACAGGGGGCGGAGGCCGCCACCGCTCCACCGAATCCTGCATGGCTACCGACGGAGAGCCTCAGGCCCCGTCCAAGTAGCCGTGCCGCCTGGCTTCCTCCACCGGCGCTACATCACCTCCCATGGAACGCCGCCGCGGAAACCCTCTTCTCCCCCTCGTCGGTTTGACGGAGGGTGTGCCGCCACCACCGCTAGAGCCAGGCCGGGACCGGGACCGAGGCATGGGGGCCAGGGCCAAGGCCAATGCCGGGGTCGAGGCCGCAGCTGGCAGCGGCTGAGGGCGTCGGGCAGCGGGTGGCTGAGGGCGCTGGGGGAGGAGGAGCCCCCGCCGCCGCCCGGGAGGGGGCGGGAGAGGGAGGCGGCGGATTAGGGTTCCTCTGCCTGATCGATTCGATCACCTGTCGTCAAGTTTTCTCTTCTTATGATACGTTAGCGATGTAGTTGATTGCTTTAATCAACATCTGTTGTTTGAAGAGTTGCTTCTAACTAACAAGGCTGGGTGTGAAGACAAACTTCATCTGAGCATAGATCACTACGAGTCTGTTCACTAACTCAATATGCTTCGGGTAGCACTGCGATTGACAACGATAATGTAGTAGAACAGATCTACATGTACGTATGAACAAGTCAATAAAAAACTTCTCTCTTACCAACAAGTGTTGCCTTAGATGCTCCTCATCATAAATTAGAAAGCATGTGTTGTCGTCGCTCCATTTGAGTTTTTCTTCCACTTTTAGCATGCATATTTGTCTCCACCTCGCCCTCCACCTCCTTATGTGGTTGTACATCTGAAGATTGGTCAGTTCTAACCCAGTGAAGTCAAGACATTATTCAGAACCTTCTTCGTCTGACTCTTGCTAAAGCCATGGCTACCCTCGTTCCTCACAAGCTCAAACATCCTATTCAGGATGGACTCTCATAGAGAAGATTTGGGTTGACTACATACCTAGCTGGATCATGCAAAAAAAAGGGGAGGCTCCAACCAGGACGTGACAATGTTCTTGACAGAGGGACCAGAGATATCAGGGGAGCTAATATGGATTTCCAAACCATTGAAGGTTTGGCTGCATACCTCCCTTATCAAGAATATTGCTAAGCATGGTACACTCACAAACAATATCTACGAACAAATAAGACACATCTACCAAAACCATATAGATCTTAGCTACAAGATGAAATAGTGGATGTGTCTTACAACCAGAGGAACAACATTTAGCGCCGATGTATCGGGAGAATCCAGTGGGACCACCGTTGCCATGCTCGAGGGAGAACCGTGTAGGACCAATGTTGCCGTGCTCAAGGGAGAAGACACGACCTACGATCGAAGCCATCAGATCAACCCACATCAACCACATGCTTAGATCTGAGCTAGAACTAGGGTTTGAAAATCTTACAACCACCGGAGGAATCAGGGCAGAGGAAGAAGTCGGCACGCTGTGGACAGTCGCCGTCGCCCAGATGGAGAACCTAGTCGGTGAGGAAGCTCCCGCCATCTCCATGGATTTTGAAGGGTGGAGGGGTTAAAGGACAGGGAAATGATAGACTTGGATTGGGCAGTGACAGTGCTGCACCTAAATAGCGGGGCAGAATTCGGGGCGGTGGCCGAGCGAGTTTGTCCCACCGTTTTTCCCCATTCCGCGCGAGCTTGCGCCATCTCTGTCATGTTGTCGCTTTTGGGTGAGATGAGTTGGCTCCGTGGAAACGGCCGATTTGGCAGTTCTTTTTGGGTATGGCTCGGAATCTCGGATAACCTTCAAGAATGATGCGGGCCACAACATGGAGGCGAGAGCCTAGGCAGCAATCAGACCGTTTTGGTTTCTCCGAACTCCGGTTAGAGGGCATGCAAACCACCAAAGGCGCCTTATAAGTTCTAAATATTTTGTCCATACACATATGTACGCATACCCCGTAGCCCTGTAGAAGCACATTACGTACATACACGTTGTCAATACTCTCACGTGACAGAGAGCTGGGGGCTCAAAGGGACGCGAGCGGCCGTTGGCATGATAGAGGAAGCTGCGGGTGCCCATGCAGGTCCGCGGTGTCTGGCCCAAGCCGTGCGCGTGCAGGGCAAGCGGCAGCGCGCGATTGCATGCGGCCGGCGGAAGTAGAGCGCGCTTTTGTATGCATGGCGGCCACCAGAGCATGCACCACGCTGCCGCGGCAAACGCGTTGGCGTCTAGCTGCACGGCGTGGCGCAGCGGCACCACCTCTAGCTTCTCGTGGCTAATCTCCGCACGCGGCTAGTGCCCGTGTCTGCAGGCGATGGAACATCACACACCACACTGGCCGCATGGCCTACCAACCAAATCGATCGATCTGGCGCTCCCATTGTGGTGAATCGTATGTTTTTTTTTCTTTAGAGCACAGAAAATCAAGTTACAAGAACCAACAAATGCGGAAATTGAAATACGAAGAACAGACCGGGAGGAAACATATTTTCTGAAAACTCGGATAGATCTCTAAAAGATACAAAATTACAGAACTATCCCTAGGGTTTTCTGCACTCGCCGAAACTTGCGGCCGCCGCCAACTTCAACGCCGCCTAGACACACATTTTAGGAGACACCGAACCTTCACCATTGCCATATCCGAAGAAGCACCATCGCCAACGAAGCTTTGTGAGTCGATGAACATGCCCGCTGCAACCAACGAGGCACGTGTTGGGCATGTCGACCGGTGGACGTCCCCGTGCTTCCTTGAACCAAGATCCACGACATCCCGTCGATGAAGTCAGGGAACAACAACAGATCCACCACCTCCGGACCAACATCCTCGCTCCAGCTCATCCACCTTGCCCCGATCCCCAGTGCTGTCGTGGACAACGACGAACACCAGAGACACGTCGAGAAACAGATCTCGCCCGATCTGAAGAACGGCGAGAAGACCAATATGCTGATCTGAAGAATCGACAAGCACACGTTGCCATCAACCCCGAGACGTCGCCTTGAAGGTCTCCGCTGGTGTGGGAGTAGAGTTGAGGCAGATTTATTCGCCCGGACATCGCTCCCACCACCAGAACGATGCACCATAGTAGACAAACTCTAACCCTAACTACAGAATGGAGGAACGAGCCCCCTCCTGCCCCCAGAGCGGAAAGGTAGGAGAGGGAACCAACATTTTGGCCGGTGGAGATAGGATCTAGAGGACCAGCGGACCCTCGTGGTGAATCGTATGCTGGAGCACGGACGAACATCCGTGGGACCATCGTTTGCTGGCATAAAGTCATCGAATAGCGTAACCCCCTTCCTAGATCCAGTAGAGAAACAATCTTTGTAGAACGAGTAAATGTGGGAGGGGCTATCCCTGGCATCCTTTAGGCCTCGTTCGGTTACAATCTACCCGGGAGGATTTATATGGATTGACAGGGAATCACGTTCAATTACCGGTCAACACCTCCCAATCTGCCTCGACCCCATCCAAACCGAACAAGCCCTTAGGAGGTTATCTACGTCCCAAAAGCAAGGGATATAATAATTGGGACGCCTTCCTTTTGCAATAGCATGGAAATTCTGACGACTCCCCTGTCGCTGCTCCCCATTGTATCGCTCGCGTCAGAGCATCTCCAACAGGACGACGCATTTCGGACGTCCGTTTGCATCAGGCAGCGGACACAAAATTGGTCAGTTTGGACCGCGTGTCCGTTTGCGCCTGGGGTGCCTCTAGTGGGGCGACGCATTTGCGCGTCCGCATGAATTGGGATGTTTTAAACAACTAAATAAACAGGTTCAACAGTTATTACATCTAAATTCTTAAAAGTCTACATGAAAATAACATGATATTGACCTCTACGTATTGTCTTCATGGTCAGCTAATGCCCACTGATGCTCAATCAGATCCGTCTGTAGGCGTCTGGACACGTTCTCGTCAGTGACTTCAACATTCATATGCAGATACTGCTGCCAGGATGATGCCCCAGGGATTGGCGCAACCAGCTCAACCTGGAAATCCAATTGATGCTCATTGCGGCCATCGGGACTCGTTCTCAACGATCATGTTGTGCATGATGACGAAATAGGTCATCACCTCATGCATGGTCTTCAGCGACCATGTTCTTCCCGGGTGACGGACAATTGCCCACCGAGCTTGGAGCACACCAAATCCCCGCTCCACATATTTCCTACAAGCCTCTTGCATTTTTACAAACCTCTTCGTATTTTCTGAGTTTGGATTATGGACAATTTTCAACCAGTGTGGCTGATACGTCTCCGACGTATCGATAATTTCTTATGTTCCATGCTACATTATACATGTTTTATACACATTATATGTCGTATTTATGCATTTTCCGGCACTAACCTATTAACAAGATGCCGAAGAGCCAGTTGCTGTTTTTTGCTGTTTTTGGTTTCAGAAATCCTAGTAAAGAAATATTCTCGGAATTGGACGAAATCAAAGCCCAGGGTCCTATTTTGCCACGAAGCTTCCAGAAGACCGGAGGAGAGTCGAAGTGGGGCCACGAGGTGGCCAGACACCAGGGCGGCGCGGCCCAGGCCCTGGCCGCGCCGGCCTATCGTCTGGGCCCCTCGTGACGCCCCTTACCTCGCCCTTCCGCCTACAAATAGCCTCCGTCGCGAAACCCCCGGCACCGAGAGCCACGATACGGAAAACCTTACCGAGACGCCGCCGCCGCCAATCCCATCTCGGGGATTCTCGGAGATCTCCTCCGGCACCCCGCCGGAGAGGGGAATCATCTCCCGGAGGACTCTTCACCGCCATGGTCGCCTCCGGAGTGATGAGTGAGTAGTTCACCCCCGGACTATGGGTCCATAGCAGTAGCTAGATGGTTGTATTCTCCTCATTGTGCTTCATTGTTGGATCTTGTGAGCTGCCTAACATGATCAAGATCATCTATCTGTAATACTATATGTTGTGTTTGTCGGGATCCGATGGATAGAGAATACTATGTTATGTTAATTATCAAGTTATTACCTATGTGTTTTTTATGATCTTGCATGCTCTCCGTTATTAGTAGAGTCTCTGGCCAAGTTTTTGCTCTTAACTCCAAGAGGGAGTATTTATGCTCGATAGTGGGTTCATGCCTCCATTAAATCTGGGACAATGATGATAAAGTTCTAAGGTTGTGGATGTGCTCGTTGCCACTAGGGATAAAACATTGATGCTATGTCTAAGGATGTAGTTATTGATTACATTACACACCATACTTAATGCAATTGTCTCGTTGTTTTGCAACTTAATACCGGAAGGGGTTCGGATGATAACCTCGAAGGTGGACTTTTTAGGCATGGATGCATGCCGGATAGCGGTCTATGTACTTTGTCGTAATGCCCAATTAAATCTCACTATATTTATCATAGCATGTATGTGCATTGTTATGCCCTCTCTATTTGTCAATTGCCCGACCGTAATTTGTTCACCCAACATGCTTTTATCTTATGGGAGAGACACCTCTAGTGAACTGTGGACCCCGGTCCTATTCTTTACATCGCATACAATCTACCGCAATTGTTCTTTACTCGTTTTCTCGCAAACAATCATCTTCCACACAATACGGTTAATCCTTTGTTACAGCAAGCCGGTGAGATTGACAACCTCACCGTTTCGTTGGGGCAAAGTACTTTGGTTGTGTTGTGCAGGTTCCACGTTGGCGCCGGAATCCCTGGTGTTGCGCCGCATTACATTCCGCCACCATCAACCTTCAACGTGCTTCTTGGCTCCTCCTGGTTCGATAAACCTTGGTTTCTTTCTGAGGGAAAACTTGCTACTGTCTGAACCACACCTTTCTCTTGGGGTTCCCAACGGACGTGTGTCAACTGCATCCATCAAGACTGTTTTCTGGCGTCGTTGCTGGGGAGATCAAGACACGCTGCAAGGGGAGTCTCCACTTCCCAATCTCTTTACTTTGTTTTTGTCTTGCTTTATTTTATTTACTACTTTGTTTGCTGCATTATATCAAAACACAAAAAAATTAGTTGCTAGCTTTACTTTATTTACTCGTCTTGCACTCTATATCAAAAACACAAAAAATTAGTTACTTGCATTTACTTTATCTAGTTTGCTTTATTTACTACTCGCTAAAATGGCCACCCCTGAAAATACTAAGTTGTGTGACTTCACAACCACAAATAATAATGATTTCCTATGCACAACTATTGCTCCACCTCGCTACTACAAAGATAATTCTTTGAAATTAAACCTGCTTTACTGAATCTTGTTATGCGAGAGCAATTTTCCGGTGTTAGTTCTGATGATGATGCTGCCCATCTTAATAATTTTGTTGAACTATGTGAAATGAAAAAGTATAAGGATGTAGATGGTGATATTATTAAATTGAAATTGTTTCCTTTCTCATTAAGAGGAAGAGCTAAAGATTGGTTGCTATCTCTGCCTAAGAATAGTATTGATTCCTGGACTAAATGCAAGGATGCTTTTATTGGTAGATATTATCCCCCTGCTAAAATTATATCTTTGTGAAGTAGCATAATGAATTTTAAACAATCGGATAATGAACATGTTGCTCAAGCTTGGGAAAGAATGAAATCTTTGGTTAAAAATTGCCCAACCCATGGACCGACTACTTGGATGATCATCCAAACCTTTTATGCAGGACTGAACTTTTCTTCGCGGAACCTATTGGATTCAGCTACTGGAGGTACCTTTATGTCCATCACTCTTGGTGAAGCAACAAAGCTCCTTGATAATATGATGATTAATTACTCTGAATGGCACACGGAAAGAGCTCCACAAGGTAAGAAGGTAAATTCCGTTGAAGAATCCTCTTCCTTGAATGATAAGATTGATGCTATTATGTCTATGCTTGTGAATGATAGGACTAATGTTGATCCTAATAATGTTCCGTTAGCTTCATTGGTTGCCCAAGAAGAACATGTTGATGTAAACTTCATTAAAAATAATAATTTCAACAACAATGCTTATCAGAATAATTCTAGTAATAACTATAGGCCATATCCTTATAATAATGGTAACGGTTATGCTAATTCTTATGGGAATTCTTACAATAATAATAGGAACACACCCCTGGACTTGAAGCTATGCTTAAAGAATTTATTAGTACACAAACTGCCTTTAACAAATCTGTTGAGGAAAAGCTCAATAAAATTGATATTCTCGCTTCTAAGGTTGATAGTCTTGCCTCCGATGTTGATCTTTTGAAATCGAAAGTTATGCCTAATAGGGATATTGAAAATAAAATTGTTACTACAGCAAATGCCATCCAAGTTAGAATTAATGAGAATATAAGATTAATGGCTGAATTGCGTGCTAGGTGGGATAGAGAAGAAAATGAAAAACTAGCTAAAGAGAATAATGTAGCTAAAGTTTGGACTATTACCACCACAAGTAATGTTGATTCCTCACATGTTGCTGCACCTCCTACTATCAATTGTAAAATAATTGGTGTTGGCAATGTTTCTGCTCCTAGTGCAAAGCGTACAAAACTGCCTGAAATTGCTAAAACTGCCGAAATCGCTTGTGATAAAACTCGCTGAAATTTTTTCCAACCTTGGGGACAATGATCCCATTGCTGTAGCTCGTAATGATTTAGATTTTGATGATTGCCACATCTCTGAAGTTATAAAGTTCTTACAAAAACTTGCTAAGAGTCCCAATGCTAGCGCTGTAAACTTGGCTTTCACAAAACATATTACAAATGCTCTCATAAAAGCTAGAGAAGAGAAACTAAAACTTGAAACTTCTATTCCTAGAAAGCTAGAGGATGGTTGGGAGCCCATCATTAAAATGAGGGTCAATGATTTTGATTGTAATGATTTATGTGATCTTGATGCAAGTATTTCTATTATGCCTAAAAAAGTCTATGATATGCTTGACTTGCCACCATTGAAAAATTGTTATTTGGATGTTAATCTCGCTGATAATGCTAAAAAGAAACCTTTGGGGAGAGTTGATAATGTTCATATTATGGTTAACAATAACCTTGTCCCCGTTGATTTTGTTGTCTTGGATATTGAATGCAATGCATCTTGCCCCATTATATTGGGAAGACCTTTTCTTCGAACCGTTGGTGCTACTATTGATATGAAGGAAGGTAATATTAAATATCAATTTCCTCTCAAGAAATGTATGGAACACTTCCCTAGAAAAAGAATGAAGTTACCTTATGATTCTATTATTAGAACAAATTATGATGTTGATGCTTCGTCTCTTGATGTTACTTGATATACACTTTCTGCGCCTAGCTGAAAGGCGTTAAAGAAAAGCGCTTATGGGAGACAACCCATGTTTTTACTACAGTATCTTTGTTTTATATTTGAGTCTTGGAAGTTATTTACTACTGTAGCAACCTCTCCTTATCTTAGTTTTGTGTTTTGTTGTGCCAAGTAAAGTCTTTGATAGTAAAGTTCATACTAGATTTGGATTATCGCGCGAGCTTCGTATTTCTTTGCTGTCACGAATTTCGACCTGCCTCTCTGTAGGTAGCTCATACAAATATGCCAATTTACGTGCGTGATCCTCAGATATGTACGCAACTTTCATTCAGTTTGGGCATTTTCATTTGAGCAAGTCTGGTGCCTCAATAAAATCTATCTTTACTGGACCGTTCGTTTTGACAGATTCTGTCTTTTATTTCGCATTGCCTCTTTTGCTATGTTGGATGAATTTCTTTGATCCATTAATGTCCAGTAGCTTTATGCAATGTCCAGAAGTGTTAAGAATGATTGTGTCACCTCTGAACATGTTAATTGTTATTGTCCACTAACCCTCTAATGAGTTGTTTCGAGTTTGGTGTGGAGGAAGTTTTCAAGGATCAAGAGAGGAGTATGATACAATATGATCAAGGAGAGTGAAATCTCTAAGCTTGGGGATGCCCCGGTGGTTCACCCCTGCATATTTTAAGAAGACTCAAGCGTCTAAGCTTGGGGATGCCCAAGGCATCCCCTTCTTCATCGACAACATTATCAGGTTCCTCTAGTGAAACTATATTTTTATTCAGTCACATCTTATGTACTTTGCTTGGAGCGTCGGTTTGTTTTTGTTTTTATTTTTGTTTGAATAAAATGGATCCTAGCATTCACTGTGTGGGAGAGAGACACGCTCCGTTGTTGCATATGGACAAATATGTCCTTAGGCTTTACTCATAGTATTCATGGCGAAGGTTGAATCTTCTTCGTTAAATTGTTATATGGTTGGAATCGGGAAATGCTACATGTAGTAATTCTAAAATGTCTTGAATAATTTGATACTTGGCAATTGTTGTGCTCATGTTTAAGCTCTTGCATCATATACTTTGCACCTATTAATGAAGAAACACCTAGAGCTTGCTAATTTGGTTTGCATATTTGGTCTCTCTAAAGTCTAGATAATATCTAGTATTGAGTTTTGAACAACAAGGAAGACGCTGTAGAGTCTTATAATGTTTACAATATGTCTTTTATGTGAGTTTTGCTGCACCGTTCATCCTTGTGTTTGTTTCAAATAACCTTGCTAGCCTAAACCTTGTATCGAGAGGGAATACTTCTCATGCATCCAAAATCCTTGAGCCAACCACTATGCCATTTGTGTCCACCATACCTACCTACTACATGGTATTTCTCCGCCATTCCAAAGTAAATTGCTTGAGTGCTACCTTTAAAATTCCATCATTCGCCTTTACAATATATAGCTCATGGGACAAATAGCTCAAAAACTATTGTGGTATTGAATATGTACTTATGCACTTTATCTCTTATTAAGTTGCTTGTTGTGCGATAACCATGTTTCTGGGGACGCCATCAACTATTCTTTGTTGAATATCATGTGAGTTGCTATGCATGTCCGTCTTGTCCGAAGTAACGAGAGATCTACCACCTTAATGGTTGGAGCATACATATTGTTAGAGAAGAACATTGGGCCGCTAACTAAAGCCATGAATCATGGTGGAAGTTTCAGCTTTGGACATATATCCTCAATCTCATATGAGAACACTAATTGTTGCCACATGCTTATGCATTAAAGAGGAGTCCATTATCTGTTTTCCATGTTGTCCTGGTATGGATGTCTAAGTTGAGAATAATCAAAAGCGAGAAATCCAAAATGCGAGCTTTCCCCTTAGACCTTTGTACAGAGCGGCATGGAGGTACCCCATTGTGACACTTGGTTAAAACATGTGTATTGCGATGATCCGGTAGTCCAAGCTAATTAGGACAAGGTGCGGGCACTATTAGTATACTATGCATGAGGCTTGCAACTTGTAAGATATAATTTACATAACTCATATGCTTTATTACTACCGTTGACAAAATTGTTTCATGTTTTCAAAATAAAAGCTCTAGCACAAATATAGCAATCGATGCTTTCCTCTTTGAAGGACCTTTCTTTTACTTTTAATGTTGAGTCAGCTCACCTATCTCTCTCCACCTCAAGAAGCAAACACTTGTGTGAACTGTGCATTGATTCCTACATACTTGCGTATTGCACTTGTTATATTACTCTATGTTGACAATTATCCATGAGATATACATGTTACAAGTTGAAAGCAACCGCTGAAACTTAATCTTCCTTTGTGTTGCTTCAATACCTTTACTTTGATTTATTGCTTTATGATTAAACTCTTATGCAAGACTTATTGATGTTTGTCTTGAAGTACTATTCATGAAAAGTCTTTGCTTTATGATTCATTTGTTTACTCATGTCATTACCATTGTTTTGATCGCTGCATTCATTACATATGTTTACAATAGTATGATCAAGGTTATGATGTCATGTCACTCCGTAAATTATCTTTGTTATCGTTTACTCCGCTCGGGACGAGCGTAACTAAGCTTGGGGATGCCGATACGTCTCCGACGTATCGATAATTTCTTATGTTCCATGCTACATTATTGATGATATCTACATGTTTTATACACATTATATGTCGTATTTATGCATTTTCCGGCACTAACCTATTAACAAGATGCCGAAGTGCCGCTGTCGTTCTCGCTGTTTTTGGTTTCAGTAAATCCTAGTAAAGAAATATTCTCGGAATTGGACGAAATCAACGCCCGTGGTCCTATTTTGCCACGAAGCTTCCGGAAGACCGAAGGAGAGTCGAAGTGGGGCCACGAGGTGGCCGGACACCGGGCGGCGTGGCCCAGTGCCCCGGCCGCGCCGGCCTATCGTCCGGGCCCCTCGTGACGCCCCTTTACCTCGCCCTTCCGCCTACAAATAGCCTCCGTCGCGAAACCCCCAGCACCGAGAGCCACGATACGGAAAACCTCACCGAGACGCCGCCGCCGCCAATCCCATCTCGGGGGATTCTCGGAGATCTCCTCCGGCACCCTGCCGGAGAGGGGAATCATCTCCCGGAGGACTCTTCACCGCCATGGTCGCCTCCGGAGTGATGAGTGAGTAGTTCACCCCTGGACTATGGGTCCATAGCAGTAGCTAGATGGTTGTCTTCTCCTCATTGTGCTTCATTGTTGGATCTTGTGAGCTGCCTAACATGATCAAGATCATCTATCCGTAATACTATATGTTGTGTTTGTCGGGATCCGATGGATAGAGAATACTATGTTATGTTAATTATCAAGTTATTACCTATGTGTTGTTTATGATCTTGCATGCTCTCCGTTATTAGTAGAGGCTCTGGCCAAGTTTTTGCTCTTAACTCCAAGAGGGAGTATTTATGCTCGATAGTGGGTTCATGCCTCCATTAAATTTGGGACAGTGATAGAAAGTTCTAAGGTTGTGGATGTGATGTTGCCACTAGGGATAAAACATTGATGCTATGTCTAAGGATGTAGTTATTGATTACATTACGCACCATACTTAATGCAATTGTGTGTTGTTTTGCAACTTAATACTGGAAGGGGTTCGGATGATAACCTGAAGGTGGACTTTTTAGGCATAGATGCATGCTGGATAGCGGTCTATGTACTTTGTCGTAATGCCCAATTAAATCTCACTATATTTATCATATCATGTATGTGCATTGTTATGCCCTCTCTATTTGTCAATTGCCCGACCGTAATTTGTTCACCCAACATGCTTTTATCTTATGGGAGAGACACCTCTAGTGAACCGTGGACCCCGGTCCTATTCTTTACATCGCATACAATCTATCGCAATTGTTCTTTACCGTTTTCTCGCAAACAATCATCTTCCACACAATACGGTTAATCCTTTGTTACAGCAAGCCGGTGAGATTGACAACCTCACTGTTTCGTTGGGGCAAAGTACTTTGGTTGTGTTGTGCAGGTTCCACGTTGGCGCCGGAATCCCTGGTGTTGCGCCGCATTACATTCCGCCACCATCAACCTTCAACGTGCTTCTTGGCTCCTCCTGGTTCGATAAACCTTGGTTTCTTTCTGAGGGAAAACTTGCTACTGTCTGCATCACACCTTCCTCTTGGGGTTCCCAACGGACGTGTGTCAACTGCACGCATCAGTGGCCTAGTTAGGGTAGATGCCATCAACAAGATAATAAGGCTTGTCATATTCATTTCCATTGATCTCGTAGCTCACCTGGGGAGCTTTTCCTTGCATAAGCCTCTTGAAAACCGGTGATCAATGCAACACATTGATGTCATTGTTGGAACTGTCCATGCCTAATAATAAATACCAAATCCATAAATCTTGAGATATCACTGCTTCAAGAATGATAGTGCAACCCTCCGCATGATCGATGTACTGAACCTGCCATCCAAATGAACAGTTATTCCATTCCCAGTGCATGCAATCTATGCTGACAATTATTCCTGGGAACCCTCTAGATTCGTTGATAGACAAGAGCCGCCTTGTATCCTCAACTGTTGGCTCCCTACAGTAATATTCTCCGAACACAGCAATCATAGCTCCGCAAAACTGGTACATGGAGTCAAGGCAGGTGCTCTCACCTATTCGAAGATACTCATCGAATATATCAGCGGCCATTCCATAGGATAGCATGCGAATAGCTGCAAAACATTTTTGGTATGAGGTGAAGCCTAGCACACCTGTTGCATGGGGCCTGCATTGGAAGTACGGGTCGTAGTGTGTGACGTCCCGTAGAATGACCATGAACAGGTCTCTTGACATCCTGTACCGGCGCCGGAACATTTTTTCCGGGAACACCGGGTTGGTGCGGTCGAAGTAGTCCTTGTGGAGCCGTAGGTGCCCTTCCACTCTGTTGCGCGATAGGTTTTTCGAGCCGCCTTTCACAGAGCTTGTGGAGGATGGAGGCCGCAGCAATATCCATGGTCTGCGTCGTGTGATCGTACTCTTCGTCGGAAGAGGAGTCAATGACCTCAGCGCGAAACTTGTCCAACATCTTCCACATGTCCATCTGCGTGGATAGCAATTGCAGATCAATGGTCACCCTCAATAGCGTCCAAAAGATGAGTAATAAACCTACCGGTGCAATCGACTGAACAGGTCGTGGCGGCGTAGTCGGACGGCACAACCGGCAGATATTTGGCCCCCAAACACACGACAGGTGTGCCCCAGAACCTACCTTGACTCAAATCCCGTTCTCGGGCGCGGCGAGGCCCGAGCAGACGGCGTGTACTGCGGCGGTGCGACGGCAAAGAAAAGGAAGAGGAAGCAAATCCGCGCTGTCGCTTTCCCTGACGGGCGGGGTTAAGTAACAAAAGGAGGACGCTCAGCGCGATCGCGCAGTGTCTGCGGAGAAGCAAATGTGCCGCATATTTGTGCCGCATTTACGTCTTCGTGAACAGCCTGGTCACTATGCTATCGATCGCGGACGCATTTTTCGACGACGCGGACGGAAACGGTTTGTCAGCGATCCGTTGGAGATGCCCTCACGTTAGAAAGACATTTTCGCTACCTTCGCCGCCTCTCCATATCCATGTACTCAATCAACCAAGCTGTGCTGCCGATCGATCCTTGCGAGGACTTGCTCCGACGCAACGGTACATATGAGCCATGCACCCAGCAACGTGCAACGTCAGGCTCAGGCGCGATGCCAGGTGAATTAAATGGCGATCACATTCTGTCTGGCGTGCGCTAGAGCTTGACATTGGCAGCTTCCGACGAGCAAACCGGACGGAGCGCCAACCGAGGCGTCTTAACTGCGCTAAATCGGCCTCTCTCCTCGTCGTCGGGCGCCCCGCCGCGCCGTGGTCCAGGACGACGACGAAGCTGCATATGCTTGGCCTCTGCTTCGCTCCGCTGCATCGCTCAGCAGCAGCGTAGCACGTCGGCGTATCCCGTATTCGGCATCAGCGCTTCTTAAATGCGTTTTGGCCGTCGTCGGCGGACACTATCACCCGCCCGGCAGCGTCCAGTGAGCTAGCGGACCCGCCGGCCGGCGCTAGCTCCTCGTCTGCATTCCCGCGGGCAGAGCAGGCTGCAGGCGACGGCCACCACATCGTGCTCGGCGCCCTGCACCGGTTTCTGCCATCTTGCTTCCGGGGAAGTCGGACCGGATAGGCTATTCTCACTCGTGATGCGTGTGTGGTCGTGGTGAACAACCGCTGCTGCTGTTTTGCGTCGGTCTCGAAGTGTAATTGTAGCCGCTGAGTAAAGATTTTTGCTTCTGGATACCCAGAATAGGGATATTCATCAGAGAAGAGAAGGTATGTATGAATCATTAAACCATATGCACAAAGAAAGCCCGCATCTATCCATGAAATACCATTGAAAAAAAAATCAGGATCAGTGATTTACCGCACAAACGAGCAAAAAAATATCATTTTCAAATACATTCTATTCTGAGAAATACAAAATGACAAAACGATTGGGTTTGAGTATGCATATTTTCTAATCTCTACATTTTATTAGATCTTGTCATCTTTGTGTATCCCACACAATACAACGGATTTCGTGCTATGATTCTGCATGTTGTAGGTTACATCATTGACTAAGGTTCAATTTTTTAAGAAGTTTCTGAAACTAACAAATATGATTTTTTTATTTTCTTAGACGAAAGGATCACTAGATCTCAGGAGCTAAAGGTAAGTAACATGACAAGAAATCTGAAAGCGACATTTTTTTAAGAATATGTCCTAGGCGGCATATGATATATAGAACACATAGAATATAAGAGACCAAGTAAAAGACTCATAACGAACACCACACCACATGTACAATCCAACAAAAAGGTACTCCCTCCGTTAATAAAAGTATGAGCTAGATTTATCTAAAATCATATGTATAAAAATACCATTTAATGTATATATACATATAAATTTAGACAAACGTAAGAAATTATTTGATGGACAGATGGACTAATACATTTCCATATCACGTTAATTCCACGACTTCACCCTATGGGTGCTATTTAGAGTCATCGCTAAAATAATTTGTATTAAAAAAATATGCTTGATTAATTCTTAACAAGTATTTAGAGAATTAGCTTTCTAAAATGTCTAACTTTCTAAAAGAAGTTTACTATTTTGGAACAGAGTTACTCCCTCCGTTAAACATTATAAGGCTAGATGGCTAATTCGCTAGAACCAAGAAAATTCATAAATCTGTCTCATTAATTACTGCATGCATTAATAGTTTCACATGCATGGAGGAAGAGAGAAAAAAATCATGCATTGAAGGAGAGAACAATAAAAAAGATTTTTTTATAATTCATAATAATACAAAAATATTGTATGCAATTATCCTATATAACTAAGAAGTTTATCCCTACCATGAATATTTTTGTCAATATGCAAGATGTCCACCTCATGGAGCATCCCTCCGCAAACATAACTTCCCACATCAGCAGTCTGCAATGTCATTACTTTTTTTTTTGTCTTTTTTCAGTTGACTATCCATATGATGAAACGTCCCCTCAAATAGTCTAGATGTGTGAGGCACTTTTCTTCTCCACCGGCCCACCCACCACTTTATCTTCATCTTCCACATTGCGACCTCAAACTGTACATCTTCCTCGGTATATGGAGAAGTTTAGAGCTTCAGTTTTTGATCCAATCATTTCTGGTATTGTACTTTGCCTCTAACAAAACAGTGCATCGTCAGGTGCGCCTTCTTCATGCCGTCCAAGGTCGGGGTGGAGGTGATTGGGACACAGTAGATGATGATGGCCTCCCCCGAGATGATGGTGAAGCCAATGAGCATGACCCGCGCCACAAGATCTTAAATCGGGGGCGAGGCGAAGGGCGCCGCGGGCGAGGAGGGCGGCGCCGTGGGTCCTAGATCAGGGGCGAGGACGAGGGTGCCGCAGGCGGGACGTTGCTAGGGTTGGGGTAGGAAGACGGGGCATCCAGTAGGTAGGGATCCTGTGCAGGAAAGGGGCAGCGGGCCGCCGGAGTTTCTCGGGAGATCGATGGCGGCTCCATGCATCCGGGTTGAGTCGCTGAAGAAGAACACGGGGGTTATAGTGTTCTTTTTTTCGAATGGTACGAATTGCACTCGAGTTGGTCACTTGGGCCAGGCCCGTCTACGCCCTATTATGGTGCAGTGCCATAATTCGACATAAGTAGAAATAGTACTTGTCATCTATTTGGCA